>NC_089512.1:1467500-1537346 GCF_036850995.1 Saccopteryx leptura
TTCCTGTTTTCCAACAGGTGCTCCCGGGAGGCTGGCCTCAGGTGTGCGAGCGCGGAGAATCACAGCGAACACACGGTGTAAGAGAAATGATTCGTCCAGGTGACCCCTTTATTTTCAAAATGTGAGTTTATGTATCAGAAGAGTCGATGCGAGTTGTGAACAGGAGCCGTTTCCTGTGTTCCTGGTGTGGGCAGCGTTTGTGCCGGCCAGTTGCAAGCAAAGAGAAGGTCGTTACGGGACTGAGCTCTAGGGAGCGCCCGACCCGGTGCTGTGTGTCCCTTAGAGCTGATATGCCCAGCACCCCCAAACTGCCAGGAGCCCTTTGACTCCGGGTCATGTAAATGAAGACAAAACCTATTTGGCCTGCACTAGCTTTGGATATGTTATTAGTCACGTGACATCCCCCCTAGCTATGGAAATTAAACTCCGTCCAAGGCCAGATCCGACTAAGAAAAATAGGCGATTGCACGATTTTTAATAAGCTCGTCCATTTTAATATCACCTCAAATCCCTTCTCATTTTTCCCATTTCCTGCCTAATCAACGTCCCCACACTGTGAGGCCTGGGGCTTGAGGGCCAAGACATTTCTTTTCCTTTTTTCTTTTTTTTTGAGAGAAATTTTATTTTCCTGCATTAGGCCCTAAGTACACACCACGGCCCAGGCAGGCCAACCTCCCGGAGCCTAGACAAATATCCAATACACCCTCATGTTCCCGCCAACGTCTTTCCAACGGTGGCGTTTCCTGGACCCAGGATCCGGAGGCTTTTCCTTTCTCAGAAAAGCACTTTAATTCGATTCTTTGTGCAGGAAAAATAAATATCGAAGTCGTGTGGAGACGCCTGGCTTCTCCCAATCACGCGGCCCGAGGGGCTCTCGTCTCAGGAGGACAGAAGCTGCCATTTCCTGTCTGAATGTCAGTCAGGGTCAGGTGACTCCAGGTTCAGCGCTCCCTCTGGTGGCAGCTCCCTGGGCATGGCGCGGTGGAAAGGGGATCGGTGTGCCCCGCACCACGCTCACGCTCATGCTCACGCTCACGGGCGCCGTGTGTCCGTCATCCCGGCTGGCTGCCTGCCTTCAACCCCGTCTTTGTGAACGGGGTGTTCTACCAGCCTCTTCTCCACCCTTGAATGTATAGCGTTTCCCAAACGAAGCTTATTTATAGAGCCGGGAACTTCTGCGCCAAGCTGTACGCGTCGGGGTCCCCGTGAGGTCAGTGGTTTCAGACTCAGGCGCTCTCGGGGGGGGACAAGGAGGAAATGAGGAGGGAGCTTCGTGACTTTTAATAACACTCTTCCTTTGCACCTTCTGGTGACGTGAGATGATGTGTTTCTCAATGAGACTGTTCTCCACGGGGCTCGACTTCTATGGAAGGTCTTCCCGGGGAAATGAGGTAGTTTTTTCACATGTACACGGCACGAGAGAGAGTCCCTGGACCCAACTGGGTCCCCACACCAACAGGCAGCGACGGGCCCCGGCAGGGTGTCCGAGTCCAAGAACTCAACTGGACTCTGACTCTATCAGAGATGGACGCAGACCCCACAGCGGAAGGACTCAGGCCCACGAGGCTGACCCCCTACTCCAGAGGCCAGCGGCCAGTCCAGGTGGTCACCTGGGCTTCCGGCTGACGGGCGGCAGAGGACAATTCCCATCCCGTCCTCAGGTTCGACCGATTGGCTGGAACGGCTCTCAGGGTTCAGGAAAACCACCTACTCATCAGATTACGATTACAAGGGGCATTAAAGATGCAAATCGATAGCCAGAGGGAAAGACACACAGGGCCGGACCCCGGAGCTGCCGCCGTCCTGGACTTTGGGGCCAGTGTGATGTCCGTGGAAGGGGCCGCTTTCTCTCCTTTATTTTATTTTCTTTTGATGCAGGCTTCACTGCAGGGGTGAGATTTATGAACTCATTGGCCGCTGGTGATGGATCCAACCCCATCCTGGTCTACGGAAATCGGGGGTGGGGGGGGGTGAGAGTTCCAACCCCCTCGTCCTGGTCGGTTTCCCCGGCAACGAGGCCTGTCCTTGGGTGCTTTGGAAAGTCAGCCCGTTCGCCGCCCCACCGCTGCTGTGGTGGGAGAGGGTTGTGATGAGGAACAAGACAGCCATTCCATCTTCATGTCTCCAGAGCGTTTTCAGAAACTGAGGAGAGGACACCAGATACTACGATAGAGGGTGGACCCGTCCCTCCTTCTGCCCAGGAAATGCCACAGGTGTCGGGAGCGGTGAGCTGGTCAAGGTTGTGTGGGCTCGCTCCCCCTGGGGGGGAGAGGGAGGTGCGTACCGGAATCAGTGCACGAACGGGTGGAACCACAAATGGATGTTCTTCTCTGTCTAAAAGTCAATTTAAAAACCTATTCTCTTAAAAAAAATGAAAGGAAGGAAGGAAAAATGGAAGGAAGGGAGGGAGGAAGGAAGGAAGGAAGGAAAGGAGGGAGGGAGGGAGGGAGGGAGGGAGGGAGGAAGGAAGGAAGGAAGGAAGGAAGGAAGGAAGGAAGGAAGATGAAAGAAAGAAAAAAAGAAAGAGAAAGTTACCCAAGCGATTCTAATGAAGAGCTAAGTGTGGGAGCCATGATTTGAGGACCAGACTGGTGTCAGACATATTTGGTTCCTGAGAGGTCAGTGGTCTGCGGACCCAAGTGTGTGCACCTGTGCTGGGCAGGCAGGAGGGTGTGGGGCAAGGAGCACATGTTTTTTTAAAGATTTTAATTTATTCATTTTAAAGAAAGAGAGAGAGAGAAATGGGGGTGGGGAGCATCAACTTATAGCTGCTTCCCATATGTGCCTTGACCAGGCAAGCCCCGGGTTTCGAACTGGTGACCTCAGTGTTCCAGGTCTATGCTTTATCCACTGCGCCACCACAGGTCAGGTAAGCTTCTCTTCCTTCCTTCCTTCCTTCCTTCCTTCCTTCCTTCCTTCCTTCCTTCCTTCCTTCCTGACAGAGAGAGAGACAGGGAGAGGGACAGACAGACAGGAAGGGAGAGAGATGAAAAGCATCAATTCTTCATTGCGGCTCCTTAGTTGTTCATTGATTGCTTTCTCACATGTGCCTTGACTGGGGGGCTACAGCAGAGCCAGTGACCCCTTGCTCAAGCCAGCGACCTTGGCTCAAGCCGGTGAGCCTTGCTGAAACCAGATGAGCCTGCGCTCAAGCTGGTGACCTCGGGGTTTTGAACCTGGGTCCTTCGCGCCCCAGTCCGAGCTCTATCCACTGCGCCACCGCCTGGTCAGGCAAGCTCCTGTTTCCTAACAGAGACAGAAGATTCCTTGGGCTCTGATTTTTTTTATTTTGCATGTGGGTTTCTGCCATTCTGGAGACAAATTCAGGGGAAAATAAAAGCTAGTTAAAGGCATGTCCAGGAAAGTAAGAACCAGAGAGACTGTATCTCCACTGAGGTTGTAGGTCCCTCTGGTTGCTCTCTAATTCAGCGTGATTGGATCACCTGCCTTCCCTGCAGGGCAAGTGGCCAAGTGCGACAATTATTTTGTAATACTGCCCTTTTCTGAAATATGTACTGTGTCATAGCCCTATACCCAGTAATCGAAGACAGTGACATTCAAACCTTTTTATCCCATGGCACATGTAAACGAATGACTAAAATCCTGCAGCGCACTAAAAGAATATTGTTTCTTGAAGATCTGACAACAATTATGTCTAATGTTAACTCATTCACACCAGATTTATTGATTTTAGTGAGAGAGAGGAGGAAGGAGAATAGAGAAGAGAGAGAGAGAGAGAGAGAGAGAGAGTCAGGAACAATGGGCTGTTCCTGTGTGTGCCCTGACCGGTGATCGAAACGGCAACTTTGATGCACGTCCGACACTCTTCACAGAATTAACTGGCAAGGACGGGGACAATTATTTTGAAATGCATTGAATTACCTGATAATTGTTTCAAATGTCCATTTCAATCAATCATAATTTACTTCCTGGTTGAGTATTCCTAACAATGCAGGCTCGCTCTCTCTTAAGATGATTTTATTCACAGACCCGAGTATCTTATACATAAATAAGGATCGACATAAATTTCTTTCCCAGGTTGAGTTTCTCAGGTTCAGAAACCAGGGGGCAATGTAAACTTTTTCACAAACATTTGTGTATCTCTCTCTCTCTCTCTCTCTCTCTCTCTCTCTCTCTCTCTCTCTCATGTGCACATGCTCTTTATTTTAATGCATTCTAAGAAAGGGTAACTTTCAAACAGTCCTCAGAAATTTTAAAATAAACTTTCTCAAGATGAATCACGACTTCACGATTAAAAATAACAACAACGTTTTTTAGCAAGCGAAGTTGCGACTTATTGAAAAGATGATTGAAATGCCCACAGACGTCTGGGATAGTAACAATGTAATTAGGCTGAGGTAGGTATTTAAAGCTCTGCTCCCACACGAGCTGAGCGCCAGCTTTCTGCTGAGTCACTGCGTGGGCTCAGGTGTGGGGGTGGAACGGCTCCTGTTCCCGCCGTGGCTGAGACCCTCAGGACAGTCTGACGTCCCTGGGCAGGGCGGGGGGCCTGGATGCTGGGAATAGCGTCACCTGTCCCGCCGTGGCTGAGACCCTCAGGACAGTCTGACGTCCCTGGGCAGGGGGGCAGGGGGGCCTGGATGCTGGGAATAGCGTCACCTGTCCCGCCGTGGCTGAGACCCTCAGGACAGTCTGACGTCCCTGGGCAGGGCGGGGGGCCTGGATGCTGGGAATAGTGTCACCTGTTCCCTCTGTGGCTGAGACCCTCAGGACAGTCTGACGTCCCTGGGCGGGGGGGGGGGGGGCTGGATGCTGGGAATAGCGTCACAGCTGTAAACCATGCTCTCGTTATGAGAAAGTGAGGCATTTAGGGGGCGCTCTTATTTCTCCGTCCACCGTCCTGGCCCTTACGGTCCGGTCTGAGGAGTAAGCTCGTCAGTCACCTGGTCAGCTTCCGGAACAGGGACAAGTTCGGAGGTGGAGACTGAGAGTTTGTGACCCCTAAATATACACACTGGGAGATGGGGCTCTGAGGAGGTGGAGACTGAGAGTTTGTGACCCCCAAGTTCACACACTGGGAGATGGGGCTCTGAGGAGGTGGAGACTGAGAGTTTGTGACCCCCAAATTCACACACTGGGAGATGGGGCTCTGAGGAGGTGGAGACTGAGAGTTTGTGATCCCCAAGTTCACACACTGGGAGATGGGGCTCTGAGGAGGTGGAGACTGAGAGTTTGTGATCCCCAAGTTCACACACTGGGAGATGAGGCTCTGAGGAGGTGGAGACTGAGAGTTTGTGACCCCCAAATTCACACACTGGGAGATGGAGCTCTGAGGAGGTGGAGACTGAGAGTTTGTGACCCCCAAATTCACACACTGGGAGATGGGGCTCTGAGGGTGCAGGGCGCCCATTGCACAGCGTCACTCAGCGGGGCAGCGGGAGCTGCAACCCCCAAACTCCCAGCCAGGGTTCATGCAGGTTTTGAGGGTTCAGAGGAGCTGGTGGGAGGGAGCGCTGGCCAGGCAAGTATTAACTGGGGGGGGGGGGCTTGGAGCCCGGCCAGCAGAGAGAAGGGGCGTCAGCACCGGATCTGCGTGGACAGAGGACCCTCTGCTTCTGAAAGGGTCCGGTCGAGTGCCCGTCCTTGGGTTCTGGGCTCGTGTGCGGAGGGCACAAGACGCTGATTCCAGGAGCGGCTGGAGATCAAGGATCTCCCCTGCACCCCCCCACTCCCCCCCCCGTGTGACTGCTTCTGCTCAGCTGTCTCTGAAGAGCAGCTCACCTCTCCTCTCCTTCAGCAGGTGGGACCAGCCTGAGCCGGTTCTGCAGCTACACCCGCGTCCTGAGGGTAGAGCCCTAGGGTGGGGTGGCTGCTCTTACAAAGACCCCCCCCTCCCGAGGGCTCCCTGGTCCCGTCTGCCCTGCGAAACCCAGTGATCACACAGCCACACCCCTGGCATCTCTGGGAAGCACTGGGAATGTCACCCCAGTGTCCACTGCAGAGATGGTCACTGATAGCAAGAGCTCGTATTTCCTGAGCCTTAATAATGTAAAGACCAAGAAAAGATCAGAATGTTTAAAATAACAGGATGTAGGCAAGGCACTAACAGAAGAGGGAACTTAAGTGTATAGGCAGGTCCTGTCCCTGACCGTTAGGAATGCCATGACCAAGGTTGTTCAAGATACTGACTCACTGACCACACAATAACAGTATATGTGTTTAGACTTGCAGAATTTTGAAAAATTCCATTCCATATTTGGGTTGTTATGCTACATAATTATGAATTAGCCAATAGCTAACTGCTACATTTGCTTCTATGAACTGCTTGCTTGCTGAGCTTATAAAAAGACTTAGCTGTAAGCGCTAGGCGCGATTCCCATTGCAGCTCCTTGTGAGTACGGTGTCTCTGGACATCAGGGAATTCGCCCCTGCGCAGGTTAAACTGGCCAATAAAGAAACATCTATACTCCTGAAAGTCTCCGACGTTTGTTCTCGTATCCGGTGCATGCTACAAATAACAAATTCTTTTTATCTGTTCTTAATAACAAGTAACATAAGGGCTGCTCGGTTGTAAAAGGCAGTGCCAGTCCCGGCCAGGGGGTTCAGTGGATAAAGCATAGTCCTGGTACACTGAGGTCATGGGTTTGATCCCCAGTCAGGGCACATATGAGGAGGAACCAATGAGTGTATGACTACATAGAACAAGCTGATGGTCCCCTCACCCCTCCTTTCCTCTTTCTCTCTTCCTAAAATCAATGGAAAAATCTAAAAAGATGCACTACTATTTAAAGTACTATAAAGTGGGGTCCTGGCCAGTTGACTCAAGCATAGAGCATTGGACCAGCGTGTGGAAGTCCTGGGTTTGACTGCTGGTCCGGGCACACAGGAGAAGCGATCATCTGCTTCTCCATCCACTTCCCCTTTTCCTTCTTTCTTTCTCTCTCTCTCTCTCTTCCCCTCCTGCAGCCATGGCTCAATTGGCTCAAGCCAGTTGGCCCCGGGTGCTGAGGACGGCTCCATGGACTCCGCCTCAGGCAACAGCCCCAGATGGGCAGAGCATCGCCCCCTAGCTGGCTTGCCAGATGGAGCCCTGTCTGGGCGCATGCGGGAGTCTGTCTCTGCCTTCCCTCCACCCACTAAAAAAAAAGTACTATAAAGAAAAAGACCCGGGTGTGGGTATGAAAGGAAACCTTCTCACAAAGCTGGAACACCCCAGATCCAAACCCTTGCATCAGAGTGGACGAAGAACAGAACTCCCGTTCAGAGGCGGGCAGCCAGGGACCCCCGTGTTGAGCTCGCCCAGGACAGAGCAGAGGAAAGACAACCCTTGGAATCAGGACCTCAGCTCTCACAGGATTTTTGCTGTGTAATCACACTTCCGGGGAGTGGGGCCTCCGAAAACCTTCGCAGAGAAGTCAACGTGCTCTCAGACCTGGGAGCTTGCACTTACATCCCCAGTCAGACGCAGGTCTGGTAACCAGGAGGCTAGATAACAGTTTGCAGAGCTCCAGGGCTTGCTCCAGGGGCCGGGGTTCCAGCCCAAGCCCAGCCTGGCGGCACCTTCCGGTAAACAAGGCTTTCCTGGGGCTGGGGTGCCGCTCCTCGCTGACCTGAGCTTAGCCTGGCTGCTTTTAATTTTAATTTAACTTTATTGATTTTAGTGAGAGAGGAAGAGAGAGAGAGAGAGAGAGAGAGAGGAACAGCTATCTGTCCCTGGATGTGCCCTGACCGGGGATCGAGCCGGCAACCTCTGTGCTTCTGGATGACGCTCTCACCAACAGAGCTCCCTGGCCAGCGCAGCCCGGCTGCTTCTGCGCAGAGATGAGCTCCTGCCACGGAGACCACAGGGTTCACTGGGGGAGCAGGAGGGACCAGCTGGCCCCGTCGGGGATGGTGCACTGGCCCTGGCCCTGAAGAACATCCGCCCGGTAATGTAGGTGCTTCCCACAGCGACTCACGGGGAGTTGAACAGCGGAGGCGTGAGGAGCGCGGGGGTGCCCTGGCTGCAGCACACAGCTGGTCCTTGAATGAGCTCGGGTCACGCAAAGCCTTGTTGTTAGAAGCGCGACATCAACGTGATGTCCTCCAGGAACTTAACTCCTGTTATTTTAATTTTTAAAGATTTTATTTATTGATTTTAGAGAGAAGAGAGAGAGAGAGAGAGAGAGAGGAGAGAGAGAGAGAGAAGGGGGGAAGGGAAGCACCAACCCATCGAGTTGCTTCTCCTGTGTGCCATGACCGGACAAGCCCAGGGTTTTCAAACCGGAGACCTCGGCGTTCCGGGCCGACGCTTTATCCGCTGCGCCGCCACAGGTCAGGCTTAACTCCTGTTTCCATCGGTCAGCTGGTGATAACAGTGGTTGTGCTACACGTTGTTTTCCTGCGAGTCAGGACTCTGTGGAAGATGCTGAGTGAGAGCTGATTGTATCTGATACAACCAGGGGCGGGGAGGGCGGGTCTCGGTGTCCTCTGCTGACACGGTCCACACTGTGACTCACAGTGGCTCACCGCCAGTCCAGGGTCCCTCCTCACTCTCCGCTGCCTTCCCCAAACCCACCCACTCCCACGACTCACAGACCACTCCACGCGCACCGGACCGCGGTCCCGAGGAACAGCCCTGTGCCGCCCAGGGCGGTCTGGATGGCTTCTGGGGACGCAGGTCACCCGCTGGCCTAAAGTGTAAATGTCCTACTGCCACACGGACACCAGGAGGCCCACGAGGATCTGCAGAATGAGGAGGAGTCCTCATTCTTTATTTGTTTTTCTTTCTATTTCACTTACATCCCCTGGCTCAAGATGAAAGACTATTTCTCAACCCGGTGGGAGAGGGCAGTTTCATTGACGTGGGAACTTGTGGGGTCGGTCCGGGCTTGTGAACTGACCGCACGCCCCCCCCCCCCTCCCCCGTCTGTGTCCAGAGGCATCTGGAAAAGAACAAAAGAAAAGAAACGTTATTTGGGCAGAACTTTTCTTTTCTAGTTAATCTGCACGTGGCCAGCAGGGGGCACTGGATGAACACAGATGGTGAGAATTAGCAGCCGGTCAGCTGAGCGCTAAGCCGGGCTGGTGGATGGATGGCTTTTCTCTTCAAGCCGTTGTCTTACGGGGAGCAAGCTTTTGGGAATAGTGTGCCCTTCAGCCTTGGTCAGTGGCTGGTGAACGCACAGTCACCAGTCTCAATACGGCTGCAGGGTGACTCCTGCAGTGGGGTGCACAGCCTGGGAAATGTGGGTGTCAGTGGAGAGGTCCTGTGAGGGCCAAGTGCATCCCAGTTCTGGAGACATAGGACCTAGAAAAGCAGGCAAAAGGCCTCCCTAATTTTTTTTTTATATTAAAATAATGTTTGGGATGGAGTGAGTTAAATAAAGATATCCCAATGAGTTTTAGTTGCTTTTACCCACTTTTTTTATAAAATGTGGCTACTAGAAAATTGAAAACTCTAGATGTGGTTTGCATTGAATGGCTACTGGGTAGCCCTGAATTTCCTTCTCTCCCGTGTGAGAAGTCTTTTCCAATCACACTGTCTTTTTATTTTTTTAAACGAGAGAGAGAGAGAGAGAGAGAGAGATAGGGACAGGCAGGAAGGGAGAGAGATGAGAAGCATCAACTCTTTGTTGTGGCACCTTAGTTGTTCGTTGATTGCTTTCTGATATGTGCCTTGACCAGGGGGCTCTAGCCAAGCCTGTGACCCCTTGCTCAAGCTAGCGACCTTGGGCTCAAACCAGTGACCTTGGGGTTAAGCCAGCAGCCTTTGAGGTCAAGTCAGAGACCATGAGGTCATATCTATGACCCCACACTCAAGCCAGATGAGCCTGTGCTCAAGCCGGCAACCTCGGGATTTTGAAGTTGGGTCCCCTGCATCCCAGGCCAACATTCTACCCTCTGCGCCACCGCCTGGTCAGGCCCAATCATACGGTCTTTATGTGGTCCAGTCTGTATTTTTGTCTCTGGCCATGTTTCTCATCATCCCGGGTGAATCCAAGTGGTACAGTGCATCATGGGAATCACCCGCAAACTACTCTTTTAAAAAGCCTGAGGCGCCCTAGCCGGGTAGCTCAGTGGGTTAGAGCATCGTCCTGTTGCGCCAAGGTTGTGGGTTCAATCCCCAGTCAGGGCACGCACAAGACTCAACCGATGCCCTCATGAATAAATGGAAGAACGGGTCGATGCTTCTCTCTCTCAAGCCATGAATAAAATTTTAAAACGAATAAATAAGAAGCTTCAGGTGACCTCAGAGCTCCCGCTACCTCCCCGGAGAGAATCTCGAGCCCGAGAAGGAGCCCTCTGAGCCCCGCCCTGCACAGCAGCGAATCGGAAAGGGCTGTTTGTTTAAGGAAAAGCAAAGGGCTTGTGTTTGGGTCGGTGCTGAGGTTTGGGAAGCCCAGCTTCAGGAGGAACAGAGAGTCACCAGGGCTCTCGTCGATACCAGAGGTTTGTACATAAACCTCTCGTTTAATTCTCACCAGAGCTCCGCAACCGCTGTTGTTGGAGTGATGCCCACGCTACTGATGAACAGCCGAGGCTCAGAGAGGTTAAGCAACTTGGCCGAGACCACACAGAAGTGGCCCCCGGAACCCGGACGCCCCTGTGCGTCTCTGGAAGGTCGGGGGCTCCGTGGGCCTGCGCCCTGATGTGCTCATGCGCTGTACCAGTGAGCCTACGGGGGGCGCTGATGGGTGGGGAGTAGGGACGTCCCTGTGGATGCTGAATAAATCGGTTGTTACACGGAGAGAGAGAGAGACAGACAGACAGATAGAGAGTCAGAGACAGAGACAGAGAGCCCATAGAAAACAGCCTCTTCTTTTGTGATCTTAATAAGAAGCATTTCCTTGGTCCCTCTCTGGATGGGGCCTATTTTTAGCAGCAAAGCACTGCTGGGGATGACACGTAGGTGCTGATTGGACACCTCCGCTCATTAGAAAGATGAGGCAGAAGAGAGAGGACAGAGAGGGGTCAGAGCCCGCCTGTCCCCACTCCGGGGCTCCCGCGGTGTCTTCTGTCCACAGGGACCCCTAGAGCAGGCCAGCCGCTGTCCCCGGTCACCGCCCGCATGGCTCCCTGGCATAGGACCTGGGCAGGAGCCCCGGAAATGATGTTCATGGTGTCCTGTACTTTTCTGGGCTCTAAACGAGCCGGCCCTGAGCAGTGCCCATTGGGTGGTCCGGGCACAGTGTGCTGGCCTGCCCAGGAGGACTCGGGCGGAGGAGGCCAGGCTGACCACGCGGCGTGTATTCCTGGAGCTCTGGCCGTTCCACGGGGTTCTGTGCGCCGTTTCCCTGAGTCTGGGCTCCTGTCGAGAGAGCAGCAGGGTCACTGTCCTGACTGTACGGGGAGGACTCAGCGCTCAGCAGGGTCCTGTCCAGAGAGCAGCAGGGTCACTGTCCTGACTGTACGGGGAGGACTCAGAGCTCAGCAGGGTCCTGTCCAGAGAGCAGCAGGGTCACTGTCCTGACTGTACGGGGAGGACTCTCCTCAGAGCTCAGCAGGGTCCTGTCCAGAGAGCAGCAGGGTCACTGTCCTGACTGTACGGGGAGGACTCTCCTCAGAGCTCAGCAGGGTCCTGTCCAGAGAGCAGCAGGGTCACTGTCCTGACTGTACGGGGAGGACTCAGAGCTCAGCAGGGTCCTGTCCAGAGAGCAGCAGGGTCACTGGTCTGACTGTACAGGGAGGACTCTACTCAGAGCTCAGCAGGGTCCTGTCCAGAGAGCAGCAGGGTCACTGTCCTGACTGTACGGGGAGGACTCTCCTCAGAGCTCAGCAGGGTCCTGTCCAGAGAGCAGCAGGGTCACTGGCCTGACTGTACGGGGAGGACTCAGCGCTCAGCAGGGTCCTGTCCAGAGAGCAGCAGGGTCACTGTCCTGACTGTACAGGGAGGACTCAGCGCTCAGCAGGGTCCTGTCCAGAGAGCAGCAGGGTCACTGTCCTGACTGTACGGGGAGGACTCTCCTCAGAGCTCAGCAGGGTCCTGTCCAGAAAGCAGCAGGGTCATTGGCCTGACTGTACGGGGAGGACTCTCCTCAGGGCTCAGTAGGTTCCTGGTGTCCCTGTGACGACCCCGAGCTCTGTCCAGTTACGGTTTCGGCCACCAGCACACCATCCTGTCCCCTAGCGTGAGAACGGTGTTTTCTCTGTCTGGCCCATTTCTTGAAAAAATAAAATAAGATAAACGCAAGTATCTATGTCAAAGGCATTTGCAAGACACGGCACGGTTTCCTCCATTTTTACCTCTCGGTGACAGACAACTGAGGCCAGCGCTCAAGTCCCCTTCCTGGCGGCCTCACCAGGCTGCCTGCCCCTGTCCCCTGAAGGAAGGAAGGGACCCCGAGAGTGGCCCTCCCGCGGTGACCGGGTTCCTGCCGGCAGGGAGGGATTGGTGCGGCCGCGTCCTGGAAGAAATAATAATTCCCGTTTTCGGTTTAGCTTTACAGACTCTATTTTCTGTAACCTTAGAGATCTTACATTGTATCCAGGAAATGTGTAATATTCAATACATTCAAGGTGCAGCCTGCTAGTGGCGGGGTTGGGGGTGGGGGTGGAGGACGAACTAATTGAAGCAGCTCTTTCTTTTTTTTTTTTTGTATTTTTTTTTTCTGAAGCTGGAAACGGGGAGAGACAGTCAGACAGACTCCCACATGCGCCCGACCGGGATCCACCCGGCACACCCACCAGGGGCAACGCTCTTCCCACCAGGGGGCGATGCTCTGCCCCTCCGGGGTGTCGCTCTGCCACAACCAGAGCCACTGTAGCGCCTGAGGCAGAGGCCAAGGAGCCATCCTCAGCGCCCGGGCCAACTTTGCTCCATTGGAGCCTCGGCTGCAGGAGGGGAAGAGAGAGACAGAGAGGAAGGAGAGGGGGAGGGGTGGAGAAGCAGATGGGCGCTTCTCCTGTGTGCCCTGGCCGGGAATCAAACCCAGGTCCCCCGCACGCCAGGCCGACGCTCTACCGCTGAGCCAACCGGCCAGGGCCAAAGCAGCTCTTTCTAATCGTGTCTCCTAACCTCTGCAGCGAACATTCTCATCTGAAATTTTACATTTCCAGTGGTCTTTAACATGGCCTGGCGCTTCTAAAAAAAAAAATGCTCTGGGCTACAAACCGCGGGGGCTGAAGGAGGATTGGGTCTCCCAAGTCATCACCACGGTGCCCTCTCTGTTGCTTAGGGATGTTGCCGTCCGTCCGTAGCTTTAGAAAAAAAAAAAAACCTTCGAGACCCTCCGTGTGGTGCCGACCGTGTTCGATGGAAAGCGAAGGCGTTGTTCTTATTTTATTGTCGTTGACGGTGTGGAGAGTGTGTGGAGCCCCGAGGGTTCACCTTCTGTAGGAGAAGCAGAGAGGATGTGGGGGGCGTTGGGGAGTTGGGACAAGGGGTCAGTGTGCTGGTGGCCTGGCCCTTTCTAGTGACAATGGAGTGGTGTCCCCTCCCTGGGGAAAGTTAAATCGTTCGTGGGGGATTTTGGACATTGTACTCTGTTACTCTGCGAGAAACTGCCCCAAACGGAACCCGCAGAGCAGGATGTAGCTTCGAGGCTTTTGAAAGAATTTGGGTTTAAACCTGCAGGCGGCAGACCATCTCTGGGGCGGATTACGGCGGACACTTCCCGTAGCCGAGAGTTACGGCGTTCCCGCTACCTAAGTAAGCACCACAGGTCTGTGAACTTGTAGCAGCTGTGTCCAAAATTTGAGTAGAAACCTGCTCCTTCTGCGTTTATTTATTTATGTGCATTTATTTATTTTTCGTCACGAGCGTCCTGTCCTGGCTGGTCTTATTAGGGCAACAGCGTTTTACTGGGTGCGCCCTTGTGTCCAGAATAGTGAATTTAGAACCTGACCTGCAGATAAGTCAGCTGAGCTTGTGTCGAAATGCCGACCCTGACTTCCCGAGCCCAGGAGGGACCTGGGGCTTGGCATTTCCCGTGAGCTTCCCCCCCCCCGCCAGCCCCCCCACACCCCCTGTGGGGTCCGCACTGCCGGCTGGGGGGTGGCCGTGCTGGGGGGCAGGGGACCACCACACCCGCCTGCTTTCCCAATGCGTCCTCAGGCCTCCCCCCTGTAGACCTGCCGGCTCCCCTCGAACCCGGCCCCTGCCCTGAGCACCTCGCCCGCTGCGCGGACGTGACCCAGGGGCACAGCCACCCTCCTGTCCCTCCTGACGATGGTCCCTGCTCCCCTGCGTCCTGAGTGGCCTCTCCTTACAGAGACACCACTGACATGGGACTGACGGGTGCTAGTTTCTGGGGGACAACGTAACGATTCCATATTTGCACACGCGCGTTATGCAATGACCCCCCCCCCCACACACACACACACGGGAAGCCGAGCTCACACCCATCACCTCCCACAGGGTTGCTCTTCCTGTGAGCGGGACTCTCTTTGCAACTTTCAGATCGACCCCCACGGTGTGGTGAAGGTGAGTGCCCGCGCGCGCCGGACAGCACGCCTGCAGGACAGGACGTGCTGACTTTGCAACTGGGAGTTTGGACCCTCCCCACCCCCTCCCCACCCCCTCCCCCGGTCTGTTCTCTCTTCCTGTCAGTTTGGGTTTGGGTTTTGTTCTTTAGACCCACGTAAGTGAGCTCACAGGGAGTCTGTCTTTTCTCGGACTCACCTCACTTAGGACGTGGCTCTCACACACGTATCACGTTCTCTTGATCCACCTGCCGTTGGCGGGCAGGGTGCTTTCCTGTCTCGGTGACGGCACAGAACGCTGCGGGCTGCATCTCCCGTTCATTCCGGCCTCTGCTCCGGTGGATGATTGGCATGAATGACAAAGACACATTATTATTATTTCTTTATTCAGTGAGAGGAGGGGAGGCAGAGAGACAGACTCCCACATGTACCCGACCAGGATCCACCTGGTAAGGTCCACCAGGGGGCGATGTTCTGCCCATCTGGGGCTCTGCTCTGTTGCTCAGCAATGGAGCTCTTCTTAGTGCCTGAGGCAGAGGCCATGGAGCCATCCTCAGTGTCAGGGCCAACTCAGTCCAATTGAGCCATGGCTGCAGGAGGGGAAGAGAGAGAGAGAGAGAGAGAGAGAGAGAGAGAGAAGAGAAGAGAGGAGAGGAGAGGAGAGGAGAGGAGAAGAGAAGAGAAGAGAAGAGAAGAGAAGAGAAGAGAAGAGAAGAGAAGAGAAGAGAGAGGGGGCAGGGTAGAGGAGCATATGGTGTCTCTCCTGTGTGCCCTGACACTGAGTCAAACCCGAGACATCCACGTGCTGGGCCGACGCTCTACCACTGAGCCAACCGGCCAGGGCCTAGACATCTTTTTCAACATAAATTACATCAAACATTGCTAATGATCGTCCAATTGTTTCCCAACCCGTTAAAGACAGAATCTGAACTCGTGCCCAGCTCCCGGACCCTCCGTTCTCCGGCCCGTTTCCCGCCCCACACTCTGCTCTCCTGTTCTCTGCTGGGAAGCCCGTGCGTCTCCCTGGCTGTTCCGTCAGAGCACAGGTCCCTCTCACCTCAGGCCTCCACGCCTGCTGGTCCTTGTTGCCGGGGAGTTAGTCTCCCACATCTGGGAACCACTCACTGTGTTACACGAGTCAGGTCTCTGTCCCAACACCTGCCCTTCCCATAAGCCTCCCCCGTACCCTGCGTGACACACAGACCCGCTGTTCCGGTGATGATGGATGCATAACTAAGCACCAAAAAAAGAAAGAAAGAAAGAAAGAAAGTTACTGAATGAAAGGAAACATACTGGTTTTGTCCTTTCTTCTATCTAGTCTGGGCACAGCTCACGTCGGTCCCGCTGACTCTGGCTGAGAGGCTGGGTCTGGAGTCATCGGCCGCCGGTGCCGCACCGCCCGACACCTGGTGGGAGGGGACGCAGCAGCCGGGCTCGGCCTTGGGACCCTCGCCTCGTGGCCCCTAGGTCCCCACTGCCTCAGGTCAGCCAGGTGCCAAGTCACAGGGGAGGGGCGCCAGGTGGGGTCAAGCGGCCTGGGTGACCCGCATCGGACGGGGCCCGGGCAGGGTCACTGCTGGCTCTCGTCTGACGGGGCCCGTTTGCTGGGTCACTGCTGCCTCTCGTCTGACGCGCCCGTTTGCTGGACGCAGACCAGCCGGGGGCCGTGTTCAAGGACAGCAGAAGCACACTCTGCCTTTGGAGGAGGAGAGACGGCGCCAACATCGTGTCAAAACCATCCCGTTTCCAGCGCCGTGCCCGGCATGCCCCGTGGTCTCCTCCCTGGTCCCGCTCACCCACCGGGAGGCCACAGGCTGCCCTGTGCCTTTTGCTGGGGGATGGTGACTCGATCTCCGTCACCGTGCTGTCACCATGTGGGAGATGGCAAGTGGCAAAGCCTCTGTAAGTTTGAGGCTTAGAAAAAGGCTAAGCTCCCCCCCCCACTCCTCCATATTGGCTATGAAGCTGAGTATTTGCACTCATCCCAACCCCCCACCTCACTTGCTTGGTGAAGTGGCTGAAGGCTGGGTTTTTCCCCACACCTCCCGGTTCGCTGTGGGGCTGGGTTGTTTGTGCTCATCCTGTCCCCCATGTCCCTCGGAGAGACGGGAGGCAGTTTCCTTTTTATCCTTTGCTTTGTGAAGTTAAGATGTTATGCAAGGTGGAGAGTTTTCTGCACCGGGGAGAATTCTTGGGTTACCTTGGGAATGTGAGTTTGTTTTAAGGATCCCTTTGATTTGCTAATGACTTCACTCTGCCCTATAAATAAAGCAGGTAGGGGGATGGTGACTCGCTTTTTGCAAACTATCTTCTGCTGTTGCAGAGAGTCCTCCCGACCCCATCCTGTTTCTCTTTGAGCCTATTTTCTTCATTCTGCACCATTCCCACTCAGGACCTGGAATCACTAGCCGCGCTGGTTTCTGGCATCACCGTGCCGCGCAGGCTGCCGGCCAAGAGGGGGCGTTTGCAAAGCTCCTGCTGAGTGGACCCAGTTATTTAATCCACCTGTCGTCTCTGCAGAACTCAGCTGCAATCCCGAGCAATGCTGCCGCTCACGAGTCGAGTTACTCCATGAAAGCTGCTTAGAGTGGGGCAGCCTGGGTGGTCCACCCTCAGTCAATACCAGCTGTTGTTCCCAATAATGGCAATCATTGATGGGGGGGCGATCAATATACCCCCCGATACTTCATGTGACTTACTTAACTTCCCAAGAAATCTACAAGATGGCACTGTTTTGAGGTCTGTACCTGCTGGAGCTACGTGGTGGCACATCTGGAATACTAGCCCGATCCCGCCTGGCCCCCAAGCCCGGCCACCAGTCTTCATGGTGTAGTGACTGTCAGCCGCCACACTGACGAGCTACAACGTTCCTGAGTGTACTTCCTGTGGGGTAGGTACCACACCCCCACGACCCACTCACCTTACGACGGGGGGGGGGTCTGTGCCTCTCCCCCCCCTGCACGCCCAGCCCCTCCCTTCCCTGGTGACCGCCCCTGGGTCTATGAGCCCGTTTCTCTTTGGTCTGGATGTTTTGTTTTGAGATCCCCGAGGTCAGTGACAGCATATGGTGCTCGTCTCTCTCTGCCTGGCTCACCTCGCTTAGCAGAACACCCTCCAGGTCCAGCCCTGTCGTCAGAGCCGGCTGCGTAGTATGTTATGGCATGTCTGTAATATGTTATGTGTATATATACACCATCTATCACATCCTCTGTGTCCGTGACATCCAGAGACAAGCGCTGGGGTTGTTTCTATAGTCTGGCCAGGACGGGTCACGGTGGGACAGACCTGAGCGCACAGGCAGCTTTCTGATATTCCGTTGTGATTGTTACCTTTCAATATATGTAAATATTTTTATGTAAATATATTCCAGGAGTGTATTATATGTAAATACGCTCCTGGAATGTCCTCACGCAACGGGGTTCTCCCCAGATAGCCCCTCCCTGGAAACATCCCTCCCTGATCATAGTTTTAAGATTATGTTTTTATTGATTCATTTTTTTTTTTTAGAGAGAGAAAGGAGAGAGAGAGAGAGAGAGAGAGAGAGAGAGAGAGAGGGAGGGAGGGAGGGAAGGAGAGAAACATCAATTTGCTTTTCCAGTTATTTCATCGGTGGAAATAACTCAGCGTCACGACGCTGGGGCCACGACAGACCACAGCGCGCCCACAGAGCGTCACGGAGCGTAAGAGGTGCCGCCGCCTCGTGGTGGATCAGCTGTCATCGCGAGACTCACACGTCTGTGGCCGTGCTGGCTGGACCGGCCCACTGTGCGGCCAAGTCACGTACGCGGGCGGCCCACGCAGCCCCTGACACTTGTGACGCTAAACGTCCATGTCCCTGGCTGGTGCGTTTATCCCACCCGTCTGCTGCGCTTTGTCCCGTTGATGAGGGGTGAGCTCTCTGCTGTATAAACAGAAAGCTGTTGTCACACAGCGTGTCCCTCATTCCAGCCGCAGCCCGGCCCGTCTCCCGTCTCCCGTGTCCCCTGTCCCCTGTCCCCTGTCCCGTCTCCCATGTCCCCTGTCCCCTGTCCCGTCTCCCGTGTCCCCTTTCCCCTGTCCCCTGTCCCGTCTCCCATGTCCCCTGTCCCCTGTCCCGTCTCCCGTGTCCCCTGTCCCCTGTCCCGTCTCCCATGTCCCCTGTCCCCTGTCCCCTGTCCCGTCTCCCATGTCCCCTGTCCCCTGGCCCGTCTCCCGTGTCCCCTGTCCCCTGACGGCCTCGGTTTCTCCCGCGCTTGCGGGAACCCCGGGCTGTTCTGCACAGTGGCTGCGGCCCGGGCGCCCTGCCCAGGCGTGGGGAGGCCGGACGGCGAGGCTGGCGTGAGCCATTCTGCGCGGTTCACCCCACGAGGCGCCTCCTAGCCCGTCTCTCAGAACCTGTCCCTGGTGTTAGAGACCCACGACCCCGAGGTGTGTTTGCTCATCACTCGGGGGCTCTTTCACGCGTCTGAGGAAAGGCCACACTGTCTTCCACGGGATGGACTCGATTTACATTCCTACCCACACCACCCCAGGGTTTCCTCTGCTCCGCCTCCTCGCCCACACGGATCACCTCGGGTCTTCTGACGACAGACAGCCGTGCTAACGGGTCGGAAAACATGCCTCCCGGCGTGGATGTAGGTTTCCATGGTGATGAGTGACACTGCGCCTCTTCTCCTGAACCTGGTGCTCTTTTTAGAAGTTAAAAAGCCTGTGTTTTGTCATTTAAACAATGATGAGGTTTATGAGGGAACAGAGATGTTGGCTTTTTATTTCACAGAAAATTGTTCTCATGTGAGGATGTTACCCCCACAGGCAATGGAGGTGTTGCAAACCTTGACAATCATGAGCAGGTGCACACAGGGCATGTCCTAAAGGAGCGCTCTGTCCCCCCAGGGTCACCCCCCAACGGCGTGCTTACGCACAGGGGCTTGACTTGGGAGTGTCAGGGTGACCAGCCCCGAGGGGGGACTCACGGTGAATTTCAACCCAGGTGACTAGTCTGCTTTCTTTTGCTTGATCCACCGTTTCCCCAACGTGTGCAGCTGAAACTGGTCATGTAATAAAATGACGGTCAATGGACCCTGGCTGGGTAGCTCCATAGTTAGAGCTTCTCCGTTTCAAGGTGACTCGGTCCGTTGAGGGTGGGGACACTCCGTGCTTACCAACACAGCCCCCGAGTATTGTTACACCCTTTATTCATTACCGAGCGATTTTTATAAGCTCCTGATAGAATCGACTTCTGTGTTCTGTGTTTCTGGACCTAGCTCACGTCCAGCCTGGTTGACTCTGTCGTCCCTGGTCATATGTCTGTTCTTTCTTCCTCTACACGGTGATTACGCGACAGTGTCCCCGGACGGATCCTCCTCCGGTCACCTCCCCGACTGACCCACTTTATTCTGCCCACGCCTGTTCAGACCCTCCAGGTTCACCCTGAACAGTACGGCTCTTCTGAAGGCATCCCAGATGTCACCCCGTCCCCTCATGCAAACCTGAAACCAGCATCCCGGGGGACACCTGGGCTTGACCTGCCTCAGACGAGGGACAGACACGTTCCCGCATGCCCCCCCCCCAGTCTGGCTGAAAGCCCTGTCCACCTTCTCCCTGCCGGCCCCCAACGGCCCTGCCGACTTAACACCCCACCCCAGAGAGCCCTGTCCAGGTGTGAGTTAGCAAAGACACCTGATGAACGAACTCCGAGTCTCCCGCAGTGAGAAAGTGTAGTTATTTCGTAAGGAAAACAGCGTTTGGTACGGAGGAGGCCTGGGCAGACCCCGGGACCATCTCAAACCCTGCCTGGCCCTCTCTCGAACGCCTTTGCTTGTTCAGAGTGCTTCTCACACCAGCTCTGCAGCCTGTGTGGAGCGCACACACACACACACACACACACACACACGTGCACACACACGGGCACACACACGGGCACACAGATACACCCGAGCACTAAATCTGTGCTGCACATTCCTGAAGCCGGCATGGTTCCCAGGACACCAGCCAGCCTGCGTTCGGTCTGGTGATAGCCATCAACAGCTACACTAATGTCCCATTGACTCGGAAGACCTCTCTCCTCTGTCATCCATTCATTCATTCATTCATTCATTCATGTCACTTACCACACATGTAACCCGTGCCAGGCGTGGCTAGGCAACGCATGTGTCCGAGGGGAATTCTTTGCAATATATTTCCAGCAATAATACAGTACAGCTTAGTAGGAGATGCTACTATTATACAACACAGCAGACGAGCTAAGAAACAGAAGGCTGGTGTCCCGCCCGTGTCTTGCCTGATTTACTAGCTCTGTGATTTGGGAAATATCACTTTCTCATTTAATTTTTTTATACCCAGATACCTGGGGAAACAGACACATTGTGCCTATTTCTTCTTCAGGCAAAAACAAAGCCAAACAAACAAACAGAACCTGGAGCACGGTGCTCCAAACTTTCCTAACGAGAAGAATCACAAAAGAAAGACCCCAGGCCGGGTCTGCAGAGAGAACGTTCCGGGTCTGCGCTGCTTCTTTTGACTGCTGGGTTGTGTTTCTATCAAACGTCTCGGTGTCTGCAAGAAAAAATCCAGAACCTGTCACTGATTTGGACCTGGCTTCACACTTCAAAGGGTCTCAGAATCACCAGGAGGCTTGTTAAACACGGCGCGTTGTGGGGAGTCTTCCCTCTGGCGATTCTGAGTCAGCAGATCGGAGGTGGGGTTCAGCCATCCAAAGTCTTAATGAGCATTTCCAGGTGATTCTGAGGCAAACTGGGGTCCAGAGACCCCCCGTTTGAGAAAGACCGATCTCAGTGGCGGCTGACGAGTGTTTAAAGATCGGCTACTTGAACCTGCGGCACACAGGGCGGAGCAGGAGCCCGAGAGGTATTGCTGAGCCACACGACAGCGCCCGGACTGTGGCGTCTGTGTTTTCTCTACACAGGGAACTCGCTGTTTGGAGCTTGTCAACGAGCTGATTTATTAATAAAATATTATTCATCTTAATATATTATTGTTAATAAAATAACAAAGATTCCCTGACTAGTTCGCTTAGTGGTAGAGCATCAGTTCAGTGTGTGGAAGTCCCGGGTTCGATTCCCGGTCAGGGCACACAGGAGAAGCACCCATCTGCTTCTCCACCCCTCCCCCTCTCCTTCCTCTCTGTCTCTCTCTTCCCCTCCCGCAGCCAAGGCTCCATTGGAGCAAAGTTGGCCTGGGCGCTGAGGATGGCTCTGTGGTCTCCACCTCAGGCACTAGAGGTGCTGAGGCTCCGGTTGCAACGGAGCAACACCCCAGATGGGCAGAGCATCACCCCCTAGTGGACATGCCGGGTGGATCCAGGTCGAGTGCATGCGGAAGTCTGTCTCTCTGCCTCCCCGCCTCTCACTTAATGATAATAGTAAAACATAAGTAAATAACAAAGATTAATTTGTCTATCCTTCCCCATCTCGGTCTCTTCAGTCCTTTGAGGTTTCCAATTCATTCATCATTCATTCATTCAACAAACACTTGTGAGGAGCTGCTGACACAGCCATGGACAGAGGCACGAGGTTCTGTTCTGCTGGACCTCACGGTGGGGGTGGACTCTTGTGGTTATTTGTTGGTTGCTGGGTGCTGAGTATTCCCCCACAACCTACTGGCTTAAACCCGCCAGCCATTCATTTGCTCTCTGATTTGCACTTTGAACGGGGCCCATGGGTCACGGTGTCTCTGTTCCCTGTGGCACCAGCTTAGGTAGCACACTGTCGGGGAAGTCCGGTATCCAGGGGCTGAAGGACAGTTTGGTGCCAGCTGCCACCAGGAGGCTGAGCCGGGGGTGCCGTGGAGGCCCTGGCCCCTCGCGGGGATGCCTACCCGGGGCTGCTGGGCTTCGGAGCAGCTGGACCGTCTCCACGGGGCCGCCTCTCCGCAGAAACCGTGTCCCGCAGGACGTGCTGCACCACGCTCCCTCTGACGTCCCGACTGTGTCCCGCAGGACGCGCTGCACCACGCTCCCTCTGACGTCCCGACCGTGTCCCGCAGGACGTGCTGCACCACGCTCCCTCTGACGTCCCGACTGTGTCCCGCAGGACGCGCTGCACCACGCTCCCTCTGACGTCCCGACCGTGTCCCGCAGGACGCGCTGCACCACGCTCCCTCTGACGTCCCGACCGTGTCCCCCAGGACGCGCTGCACCACGCTCCCTCTGACGTCCCGACCGTGTCCCGCAGGACGTGCTGCACCACGCTCCCTCTGACGTCCCGACCGTGTCCCACGCTCCCTCTGACGTCCCGACCGTGTCCCGCAGGACGCGCTGCACCACGCTCCCTCTGATGTCCCGGGTGGTCACCTCCCTCAAGCTCCATCGGTTGGTCCGGTCACTGGCACTGTCCCCAACTCTCAATTGGAAGAAGGAACAGAGAACGTGTAGCATCTTTAACTGTCTTCCATTTCATGATGAGCTGCTCGGATGTGCCATCCAGGCCACCAAGAAACGGTCTCTGGTGCTAGGAAAACAGCACAGGGGAGGGAGGGAGGGAGGGAGGGAAGGAGGGAGGGAGGGAGGGAGGGAGGGAGGGAGGGAAGGAAGGAGGGAAGGAGGGAGGGAAGAGAAGGAAGGAGTGGAGGAGGGAGGGAGAGGAGGAGGGAGGGAGGGAAGGAGGGAGGGAAGGAGGGAGGGAGGGAGGGAGGGAGGGAGGGAAGGAGGGAGGGAGGGAGGGCGCCCCGGAGGAGGTGATATGAAAGATGAGCCGGCCGCCCGGGGGGAGTGGCATGTACCACACAGGGAGGTGACATGAGCAGCAAGCCCAGCGACTGGGTGGGAGAAGCCAGGGGTGGAAACACCGACTTGAGCGCGGGCTCATCTGGTTTGAGCAAGGCTCACCAGCTTGAGCACAAGGTTGCTGGCTAGAACAAGGGGTCACTCGGTCTGCTATATTCCCCCTGCCCCCGGTCAAGGCACATATGAGAAAGCAATCAATGAATGCCTAAGGTGCCACAGCGAAGAATTGATGCTTCTCATCTTTCTCTTTTCCTGTCTGTCCCAGTCTTTCCGTCTCTCTGACTCTCTGTCTCTGTCACACACACACACACACACACACACACACACACACACACACGCCACCGTGGTGCACCCCCTTCTACAGTTGTCCGTCCTCACGACCTCCCATGAAACCCTGCACAAGGAGGCTCAGCCTCACGGGTCTGGCCTCTGCGCATCCCCCGAGCCTCTGTAGTGGACATAAGACTTTTCTTTTCCACCCGGGTTCACGAGGCACTCAGACAGGAGAACAGTCCCTCTCAGGGGTCACAAGGAGGGCGTCAGGCATTTCTCGAGGGTTTCGAGCGGGGCTCTGAATATGCAAACCGTTGGGTCTTTTTACTTGTTCGGAACATGCAGGAGAGAGACTGGTTCCCTGTGGATGGTCGAGGTGAACGAACCTCCCTTCCTGACACCAAGAAAGACCAGGAACAAAACCAGAAAGCCAACGAGAAACCCCGAGACCCAGAGGCTGACAGGCATCCTTTGTCCTCTCCTTCCAGACGCAACCGAGGTGGAGTTCCAGCCTCGGTTCAGATCATTTCCCACATGCAGAGGATAATCCAGAGTGTTTGTGTTTTTCAAATTCCAACTGTCCTGGCCTGTTCTAATTAATTGGAGCAGGTAATTATCTCTGCAGGAAGGCAGCCGATCTCGGCATGGGGCCGGGTGGGGTGGTGGCGGGGAGGGCGTTAGCTGGCAGTGGGTACAAACAAAAGCCGCCATTAACATTGGTTTAAGCCTGAAAATAGCTTTTCAATGAACAAGCACATAAACAGTAATTTTACTGTCAAATAAAAAAAAAAAAATTGCGACTGCGCCCGGAACCCCCTACAACGTCTTTGCCAGAAAAATTACAGGCTCAGGGGAGAAAGATTTTTAAATATACCAACAAATGAAATTTTTTTTTTCCTTCGACAGAATGACCCGAGAGTGGTTATCATACTTTATCACCACCGTTTATTAAAAATGTCAGCGTGATAGATATTTTAATTATTTCGTATTTATTTTTTGATGAGGTTAGAACGGCTGGCTTGCTCGCTGCGAAATTTACAATGACGGATTAAGTTTGATTTCTATTCGTAAATGATGATCGTGATAAAGAAACCACTGGGTGTTATTTTTAAACATCCAGAACGTCTGTGCCTCATTCAGTACCCAAGACCAAGTCCCGACAGCAAAGCCGATCAAGGGAAGGCCGGGTCTTGTCTGCCCTGCTCTGCGTCTCTCTATAAATGAACATAGACATGAACAGGTCTTCTTTCTCATTGTCTCACATTCTAGCAATTTTCTTCTATTTTTTCCATTTATAATTATTTTACTTTTGAAACTTTTTTTTTTTTATTAGAAAGTAAGAATCAGCCTGACCTGTGGGGGTGCAGCAGATACAGCGTCGACCTGGAATGCTGAGGTCACCGGTTCAAATCCCTGGGCTGGCCTGGTCAAGGCACATGTGGGAGTTGATGCTTCCTGCTCTTCCCCCTCCTCTCTCTCTCTCTCCACTCCTCCCTAAAGATCAATAAATAAAATCTTCAAAAAATTAAAACATAAAACAAAATAAGGTGCAGACACACATCTAAGCCAAGGCATACCCAGCGTCCAGGTCAGGGTCAGGGTCAGGGTCAGGGTCAGGGTCTGGGTCAGGGTCTGGGTCAGGGTCCAGGTCTGGGTCAGGGTCAGGGTCAGGGTCAGGGTCCAGGTCTGGGTCAGGGTCAGGGTCAGGGTCAGGGTCCAGGTCAGGGTCAGGGTCAGGGTCAGGGTCAGGGTCCAGGTCAGGGTCAGGGTCAGGGTCAGGGTCCAGGTCTGGGTCAGGGTCAGGGTCCGGGTCAGGGTCCGGGTCAGGGTCAGGGTCTGGGTCAGGGTCAGGGTCAGGGTCAGGGTCCAGGTCTGGGTCAGGGTCAGGGTCCGGGTCAGGGTCCAGGTCTGGGTCAGGGTCCGGGTCAGGGTCCAGGTCTGGGTCAGGGTCCGGGTCAGGGTCCAGGTCTGGGTCAGGGTCCGGGTCAGGGTCAGGGTCAGGGTCAGGGTCCAGGTCTGGGTCAGGGTCCGGGTCAGGGTCAGGGTCAGGGTCCAGGTCAGGGTCAGGGTCAGGGTCAGGGTCTGGGTCCGGGTCAGGGTCCAGGTTTGGGTCAGGGTCAGGGTCCAGGTCTGGGTCAGGGTCCGGGTCAGGGTCTGGGTCAGGGTCAGGGTCCAGGTCAGGGTCAGGGTCCGGGTCATCAGCATCACCATCTCCGTCTCTACCTCCTGTCCCACTAGAAGTCCTCGAGGGCAGGCACACACATGGCGCTGTCGTCTCCCACGACAACGCCGCCTCCTCCTGGAGCCTCTCCTGAAGGTCCCTGGAGGCTGTTCCTGAGAAGCCTCCCTCCTTCCAGAGACGTGTCCACAGTGGTCTGTGTCCTTCTCCTGTCACAGGGTCCTGCTCGCGAGCAGCATCCACACCCTGCACGTCCCTCTGGGCTGATGGAAACCTCTCCGGGTCGGGTCCACGTTCTCCCACCTTCTGAGGAGGTGGCCAAGGTCTGTGGGCTCCCCTGCTGAGAAGCCCTTTGCTCTGAGCATCCTGGGGGGAGGGGCTCTTCTTCCTTCTCTTCTCTGCAGTTTTCTCATCCCCGTCTCTTCCTCAGCTCTGGGTTCCTGTTCAGTCCCCACGCTGCCCGCTCAGTGGGCTCCTCACAGACCACCTCTAGGAGTTCCTCCGTGTCACCCTCGCCCACACCTAGGCCAGCCGCAGCCTCGGTGACATCACCGCGAGCCCCAGCCCAGGTGCCCCTGTGGTCATCGCAGAGCTGCCCGGTGTCCCCCCCCACGGGCACAGGTCCCCTGCCGGGCGTGGCTTCCCCGCTGCTGTAACCCCCCCAACCCTTCCGTGAGACCAAAGAGGTGTCTGTGGAGGTGGAAACACCACATTGACCTTGGGATGAAAACCACCAAGAAAAGGGGATTCCAGGAGCATTGTCAACAATAAGCAATTTTTTTTTAATCAAATGTATGTTGCTGTCTACACCAGGGGCAGTCAACCTTTTTATACCTACCGCCCACTTTTGTATCTCTGTTGGTAGTAAAATTTTCTAACTGCCCACGGGTTCCACAGTCATGGTGATTTATAAAGTAGGGAAGTCACTTTACTTTATAAAATTTATAAAGCAGAGTTACAGCAAGTTAAAACATATAATAATAATTACTTACCAAGTACTTTATGTCGGATTTTCGCTAAGTTTGGCAGAATAAATCTTTATAAAACAACTTACTATAGTTAAATCTATCTTTTTATTTATACTTTGGTTGCTCCGCTACCGCCCACCATGAAAGCTGGAACTCCCACTAGTGGGCAGTAGGGACCAGGTTGACCACCACTAGGGGGCGGTAGGGACCAGGCTGACCACCACTAGGGGGCGGTAGGGACCAGGTTGACCACCACTGGTCTACACAGTGCTTCTGCGTGGTGCTGGCAAAGCAATCCAGGAGGGTGTCCTGGAAGAAGAGCCGGCTGTCTCTGACGTCTTCTGCTCCTGCTGTGCACGGGCCCTGTCCCTGACCTCTCCTCCCGCAGCCTTTGTGTCCCTGGTACGGTCTAGATTCATCCCTTCGAGATTTCGTCTCCATCTTCTCGAAGACCTGAGACCAGGTGCACATGCAGAGAATCCCCAGCCCCCCTTCTCCGGGTCCACAGGTAGGTGAGCTGGGACCTGCCCAAGGTAGATCGCGTCTATGCGGCGGGAAATCCGAGACACAGCGTCAGACAGTGCGCGCGCGCGTGTGTGTGCGCGCGCCTGCGTGTGTGCGTGCGTGCGTGTGTGCGTGCGTGTGTGTGCATGTGTGTGTGTGTGTGTGTGCGCACGTGCATGTGCGCGCGCGTGTGCGTGTGTGTGTGTGTGTGTGTGCGTGTGTGTGTGCATGTGTGTGTGTGTGTGGGGGGGAATGGGTTATTAATACTGTTTCCCATGGAAGTTCAGAGTGGATATAAGATCACTGTGGAAAAGCCACACATCACAGCTTTGTCTGCTGTTATATATGTGGGACCACGTACCTCTGAGAATCACGCGGCCCAAAGGGCCTCCCTCGGAAGACCTCCCTGAGGACTGCCCGGGGCTCTGCCCTGTGAACGTCATTTCCTGCGGGTGCTCTGATGTCCCGAGTTACTCCTCTAGGTTAACGCGGGGCTCCCAGGAGGGCACCGCTCCGGGAAGAAGGGCATTTCGGGTCGTTAATGAAGAGACGGGAGGTGAGGTTACACCCGCCTCCCTCCCCAGCTCGCCACCTCTCAAGCTTCTGGCTGGCTGCAGAAATCGGAACCGGTTCTGTCCCCATGGGCCCCTCTCACTCACGTGCCCCCCCTCCGCTCACGTGTCCTCCCTCCGCTCACGTGACCCCCTCTCTGCTCACATGTTCCCCCCTCTGCTCACGTGTCCCCCATCCGCTCACGTGTTCCCCCCTCCTCTCACGTGTCCCCCCCTCAGGTCTCTGCTCACGTGTCCCCCCCTCCGCTACATGTCCCCCCTCCGCTCACATGTCCCCCCTCTCCACTCACGTGTCCCCCTTCAGGTCTCCGCGGTGGCTGTCTGAAGCCCGGGGTGCTCTGGGTCTCACTGCTTCGCTCTCCGCTGGGCGGCCCCCAGGAGGACGCTGCAAGTGCCGCCTCGACCTTACTGGGTCGACATCGCTGGATCGACATCCTCCCTCCAGGTGCCGAGACGTGTGGAGTCAGAACCACACCTGGTCCACGGTGTGTTCTCTGCGCTCTCTCGAAGATCCCGGCAGGTACACGCGCTCCCCACGTGTCTGGCGAGCGAAGGATGGAACGGTTGACCGTATCCATTCAGACACCAGGGAGGGTGGAGGCCGAGAAGGTGTCTCCCGATGGCACACGTGGAAATGGCTTGAACCTCGCTTTCCCCGTCCACGTCGTATAGACTGTGTATTCCGTATGGACTTTTTAGGCGTTAATAAGCATTCTCATCCTATAATTCCCATTCATACTGCACTTTTCATACAGGCGGCGGCTTTTATAAGTAGTTTCAATATTCATTGGATGCTGAGTTTCAAAACAGGCTTCAGATGGGAAAGCCTGTGCTACCGAACCAGTGATTTCGTTGAAATTTTTGTAAGGAAATGTGCATTTATCGCCTTGTTTAGGCAACATTAAAAAAAAAAAAAAACCCACACCAATATTTACCCTTTCAATATATAAAGCATGTTAGTGGTCTGTTCTTGTTTTCAGATACTAACTCCTCTATGCCACGTGAAAAACAGTTTTAAATGGTGTAACATTCTTGTAATCATGGGCGCCTATGGTTTGTCATGTGATAGGTCATTTCTGATTGCTCAAATACAAGTCACAGCAAACTTCAGACTTGCCAGTTGACCCACCTTCTTCTAGGTCTAGAGTTATTGGCTTTGATGTCGGATGCTTATGGTTGTTATGAAAAAGCCATTCCTGAGTCTCCTAATTCTGTCAGCTCTGGACGCAGCTGGCCCCCGAGTTACGGTGGTTCATCCTATGATTTTTTTTTTTTTTTTTACTTGATGATGATATGAAGGTGAGGCGTATTTAGTAGACACTGTGCTTTGAGTTTTGACCTTTTTCCCGGCTAGTGACACACAGCCCGACACCCTTTCCTGATGCTGAGCTTCCCAGTGCCCCATGGGATCACCAGGGAAAACCACCCGCCCTCGACTGCCCTCCACCATGTGCCTGCGGATTTCAAATACTGTGTTCTAAACACATCTAAGGTAGATGAGCTATGATGTTTGGTAGCTTGAGTGTATTCAGTGCATTTTCAAGCTTTGATATTTTCAACCCAGAATGGGTTTAGGAGGCTCTCTATACTATCTACGGATCAACAAATCAGTCGTGAATTGGGTCTGTGCGCAGATGGGTTGGGGTGAGGGTTAGTCATATGCTGTGCATGGTCCCATTGTGGAGTTCCCATGGACAACTCAACAAATTTTTAATTGTCTTAGGGAAGCATTCTATCGTAAAGAAACTTTGCAATAATCCGTGTGACTGAAGACCTCTGTGAACTATATGCAAATCCAGTAGATTAGTTCAGCTCTGCTGGAAGATATTTCTCCCTGTGAGGTGTCCTGTTGGGAGGTTTTGTAAGATTTGACAAGGAGACTGGAAATTTGGATCTTTTGTGAAAGAAATGTATAAAAATAGCTGAGGCTCATTACCAATGTTCTCTGCCCTTTTCTTTTTTTAGGGAAAATAATGAACTGGAATTTTAATAAGAATTAGTATCTTAAATGGGGACACAGAGGGACAGATAGTGGGTGATGTCTGACTTTCTGTGTTCTGAACCATTCATTTCGCCCACAAGTTCTACATCAGCAGCTAAACATTACAGGAGGTAAAATAAATACGTAACTTCAGTGCATACATTGTCTTTGCCATCTTCTCTCCAATATTGCTGTTGGACATGAAGAAAATGTTTGCTGAAAGGCCAATCTTCATATAACAAGGGCAAGGAGATGTTAGCTCTCAGCAAAGACAGGCACCGTCTTACCCACGTCGTGCCTGGTTCTCAGAAAGCCTTTTCCCCGAGCCACCAAGAGCGAACCGTGAGGCCTTCGTCAAGAGCTTAACTTCTCTT
Source organism: Saccopteryx leptura (assembly GCF_036850995.1). Lineage (NCBI taxonomy): Eukaryota > Metazoa > Chordata > Mammalia > Chiroptera > Emballonuridae > Saccopteryx > Saccopteryx leptura. Next base: position 1,497,438 of record NC_089512.1, read on the forward strand.
TGTTTATATATTTTTGGAGGAATTTATTTGTTAGGCAGTTTTAGTTTTACAACAAGACTGAGAGGCAGGTGCAGAGATTTCCGACACGTACCTAGCCTCCTCCGTTATGGATATCACCCACCGGAAGGATGGACCCACAGGGAACAGGTCCTGTCACCCCAAGTCCAGAGTTTTCCTGAGGGTTCCCTCTTTGTGTTGTACATTCTACGGGTTCAGACAAATGCATCATGAGATGTAGCCATCACTCTAAGATAATGCCGAGTATGACCGCCATCCTTAAAGTCCTCTGTGCTCTGCCTGTTGGCCGAGCATATCGGCTCTGATTCGGCCCCAACAACCGCTGTGATTTATGCTGTCTCCACAGCACTGCCCTTTCCGGAATGTCATAGAGTTGAAATCGTACAGTACATAGTCTATTCAGGTTGGTTCTTTTGCTTAAGTAATATACGTAGAATTCCCCCCCCCCCCAATGTGTTTTTCTGGCTTTGTAGTGCATTTCTGTTAGTGCCGAATAATGTCCCAGTGTCTGGATGTACAAAGTTCATTCTTCCACTCACGCACTGAAGGACATTTTGATTGTATCCAAATCTGGGCAGGTTTTTGTGTTGACAGAAGTTTTCAATGAACTTAGGCAAATAACAAGAAACACAACTGTTAAATAATATCATAAGACTTAGTTTTATAAGAAATGACCAAACTATCTTTTAAAGTGGCTATCACATTTTGTACTCCCACCATGATAAATCTGAGTTTCCATTGTCCCCCATCCTTGTCAGCATTTAGTGGTGTCGATTTTTAAGATTTAGGCCAATAAGTTTGTAAGAGTATCTACCTTGTTGTTACTTAACATAGTTCAATTTTCCTGATGACACATGTGAAACATCTTTTATGGGCTCTTTGCCACCGGTGTATCCTTTCTGTTCAGTTCTATGCAAACGTCCTTGGCCCATTGTATAAATTGGATTGTTTGTGTTCTTATCATTGCATTTTAAGAGGTCTTCCTTGCATATTCGCAGTGGCAGGTCTTTTATGTAACTTTGCAATTACTCCCCCCCCCCCCAACCCATGCCCTGTTTTCTAATTCCTTCGACACTGACTGACAGGTGCAGAGCAGCGGTGTTTCATTGGGAGGCAGTCCCACTTACCAAGGATTTTCCATGGGGCTGTGTCTTGGGCACACTCCTGCCGGCCGCATTGTAACCCACACCTGGGCGCAGCTGGCCCGTGTAAACGTGGGCGTGTTCTCCGTCAGGCACGGCACAGCCTTCTCCTGCTCACGGACCCCACCGAGCTCTTTGGTGCTTTTGTTTGCAGGCTATTTTAAACCATGAAATCATCCTCCACAATCTATGAAATATACACCAGAAAAATGGTGCCGGTTTGCAGGCTGGGAGTAGAAACAATAAGAGAGTGTCACACGGTTTGACGTCCGCCGGGCACACAACGCGCTGAGGGTGTTGGGTTTGGAGGAAGAGCACAGCTGCACGTCAGCCAGCAGGCAGACTCACAGACACGAGGTCCATGAACGGTCAGGTGTGACCATGAGCCGCGCAAATGGTCCTCTCTCCCTCCCTCCCTCTTTCTCTCTCTCTCTCTCTCTCCCTCTCTCTCTCTCTGCTTTACTTGACAGGGCTATGCTTTTAAAGCCACAGAGTTGTAGCCACGCTTAAACTCAGCAAGTCACCTTGTCCCGAAGTCACACTTGATTTCTTACAGCTCAAGAGTTTTATCCGCCAGGCTCTCAAATCAGAGGGACTTGCTGCTTCGACTCAGACCCCTACACTGATCGGCTGCCTCCCTCCATGTGAACAGTGGAGTGTCGCTACCTCTGTTTCTTCATGAATAAGGTACAGATCATCACAGCACTCCACCCCGTGATGAAATAAAATAGCACGAGGAGCACAGTCAATGCTCCGCCTGATAACATCTCACCAGAGGTGTCAGCCAGAGTCACCAGGGTTCGCCCAACCTGCTCTAACTCCACCCAGCGTGCCTTCTTCTCTGCTTAAGAGATTGCAGGCTCCTTTGAGGACAGGAACAACGTCCGAGTCTCTGCTTTCTCCCGCCCCTGCCGCCGTGGATTAGCGTAGCTCAGGTTTTCTCAGACATTGTGCATGAGGCCGTTTATCTGTTTATTACGGGGACGCGGCCGTGCATGGTGAGATTGTAGGAGCGTCTCTGGCCGCCATCCATCCCAAGCTCTCTGTCTCCCAAAGTGCAACAAGATACAGTGTCTCCAGAGACCGGGAAATGCCCCCACGGTTGGGGAGACCCACCCTTGGCAGAGGACCACCGCTGGAGAGCCGGGCACGGAGTCAGTTTGAAATCAGTGCTGCTGAATCGGCTCTGGGGAAAGTGGATCAGGGAGCCACCGCCGTTCGCATCCGTAGCAGCCGGGACACCTGACGCCCGAAATAACAGCTACTGTGAGGGATGCTTGCTGGGGGGTCCCTCTTCTTAGTGAGAAAAATGAGGAACGAGGTGTGAACTTTGGGAAAACTGTTCTTCTATTCAAGGAGAGCCTTTCAGTGATGATTACAAAGTACATGAAAACCTAAGATACACATCACGTTAGTTCTAAGCCCTTTTCACGCGTTACCTCAAATAATTTTCCCAATCACATGGGGGCAGTATTTTTATGATGTCAGAAAACTAGGGCTTAAACTGTTCAATAACTTGCCTAAAGTCAGAGAGGTAGTATGTTTTGAAGTGAAAGTTCACTTGTGGGTATTCTTTTATTATTAATTTATTGTGGGTATTCTGTGTGTGTGTGTATGTGTGTGTGTGTGTGTGTGTGTGTGTGTGTGTGTGAGAGAGAGAGAGAGAGAGAGAGAGAGAGAGAGAGAGATAGGGACAGACAGACAGGAAGGGAGAGAGATGAGAAGCATCAATTCTTTGTTGCGGCACCTTAGTTGTTCACTGATTGCTTTCTCATATGTGCCTTGACCGGGGGCTACAGCAGAGTGAATAACCCTTTGCTCAAGCCAGTGACCTTAGGCTTCAAGCCAGCAACCTTCGGGCTCAATCCAGCGACCATGGGGTCCTGTCTATGATCCCACCCTCAAGCCAGTGACCCTGCGCTGAAGCCGGAAGAGCCCGCACTCAAGCTGGCAACCTCAGGGTCTCTAACCTGGGTCCTCTAGACCCCAGTCCGATGCTCTATCCACCGTGCCACCTCCTGGTCAGGCTATTCTGACACTGAAACCCATTTGCATGTTTAATGCTTGTTCAAGATCGGCAATAGTATTTCAAAACCGAAGGGTTGAAAGGAAATGCATCTATGTTTCTGTTAATGCTTTTGTCACTCTGAAAATAAAGATTAAAACAGCATTCGAAGAAATCTAATAACAGAGCTCAGGTCAAAAGATCAAGAGCATAAGATTGTCACACCAACAATTTCTCCACATTTCTGTCATTCTGGGTCATGCTAACGTTAAAGATACAACGTTAAGAAATTCATAGCAGGATAAATTGATCTGAAGAGACTATATATACCATGTCCCCTCACCCTTTTCCTGGCCAGGCCACACACACACACACATCACATCACATCACGTCATATGTGTAAATAAATAATAATGCTAGCATATAAACCTGACATTCCTGGACGAAGATCTGTACTGAGAAGAACTGAGCTGGCTTAAAATTCACCTGACCGCCACGACCAGTGCAATATCTGTTACCATAACCTATGAACTCCTGGAAAATAAGGATTAGAAATGAAGGGTGTATGTTTAGGTACCTTGAACACCAGGTCGTGAGAGCCGCCTGGTCCACATGCACTGGAATCTCAGCTTCCTTTACCCCAAGGCTTGCTCCGTTTCGAGAAAATGACTTTCTGTTCAGAAAAAGCGATGGACAGACATCAACCATGACCTGCCGCAAACTTGGCCGACCAACGGCTCCATATGTTGATTGAAACTCTTTAAAGACACAGCCCGCGTATTTCTGATCGGGTACCTGGCGTCTACGAAAGAATGGGCGGCGGCCTTTCCTGGTGGCTAAGCAGCTCATCCATTTCTCTTAAGGGGTCCCAGCCACCAGGGAGGAGGGGATGAGTGCTTAACATTCCAGGCCCATAAAAAACAATCAGCCACATATCATGAATTGATGGTTCCACGAGCAAATCAAACGGAATGTAAACTTTATATTCTGACCGTGACCTCCTCGGAAACATTTTCTCATACTTTTTAAATACCAGTCTTATAGTTACATCAAGTTGCAGTGATTTCCACTGATAATCGTCTATACTGAACTCTTTTAGATCCTTGGACTCGTGTATAATCTGAAGGTGGGGACCCCCTGCAGCATCTGAGGGACTATAGGACAGAGACTCCGTCCCCAGCCGGTCCGATCAAGGAAAAATCCACGTTTTAGCAAAGCCTCCGAGGCTCCCTGTGACCTTCATGTGCAGGGAGCACTGGGCTCCGTGTCATGTTCTCGTGACACTGTCTTGGCCTTAAGAGATAGAACCAGTCACACCTGGATACAATGTAATGTTATAGTCTCCCTTTATGCATCATTTATTTCTGGCCACGGATATGTATAAGTAACGTGTTCTGCTACATTGTAGGAACTGGTGATCAAATGGCATTGGTCCTAAACATCAACACTGATGAAAGTGATACTTAAAAACAGAAGCAAGAAAAAATAAATAAAAATAAAATAAAAACAGAAGCAAGAATTTTAAATAGAGAGCACTCAACTCTAGCGTGACATTCAAATAGTTTTATATTGTCGAATTTACTTGCATGAAAGTGTGAGTCCTAAACTAAGTGGGTTGTGGAGATCGACCAAGTGACCAGATGTCTTTATGCTCACGTTGACTGGTGTTTATAAATGACATTGGTTTTACTGAGGGCGTGTCTATTGTTTCAGAAGATTTCAAGATGGCTTTTATTGAGAATAGTGTATCATCTCTTGACGCTAGTTGGCATGAAACCCAGAAGAGACACCAGTGCACCATGCAGCTGTGCATGAATATCTCGAAATGTTGTTATTTCACATCTGGAAGTCATCGTGAGAACATCTGTTTTCAGAACCGCAGTCGTACATCACGTGAGGTTGCAGATTATAGTTTTCAGGGGGGAAACTGTTGTTTATCAATCATTTAATTACCATGACATAAATCGTGTTTGTAACTATCTATTGTATTAAAATTGGAGAGGGTTATCAAAAATTCTAGGTGAACATTTAGTTGTGCCCCCTACCCACCCGGGGCAAACCAGACTCTAATTATACCAGCTTCAAAAATCCTCCTCTATTTACCAGTTAACTCATCTCCTAGCCCTGTGAGGTGTGAGGAGGTAAAAATTCTTCTAATCGGTAAATTCATAAAGAAATTTTACCACTTCATTTTTTTGTGTGTGTGTGGCAGAGACAGAGAGAGTTAGAGAGAGGGACAGATAGGGACAGACAGACAGGAAGGGAGAGAGATGAGAAGCATCAATTCTTCGTTGCAGCTCCTTAGTTGTTCATTGATTGCTTTCTCATATGTGCCTTGACCGTGGGCCTTCAGCAGACTGAGTGACCCCTTGCTCGAGCCAGTGACCTTGGGTCCAAGTTGGTGAGTTTTGCTCAAACCAGATGAACCCGCGCTCAAGCTGGTGACCTCGGGGTCTCAAACCTGGGTCCTCCGCGTCCTAGTCTGACGCTCTATTCACTGTGCCACCGCCTGGTGGTCAGGCTGAAACTTTACCACTTCTTTAAAAAAGAAAAAAACTACTAAGGTTTTTTTAAAACTTGAATTGGCTTTCAACTAATATTAACTGAGCCTCTATATGAAAAAACATAGTTCTGAGTACTGTGTAAAAAACCCAAAAAACCAACAAATGATAAAGCCAGGCTTTCAGAATATTTGTGTGTGTGTCTGTTTTTGTGGGACCACCATTAAAGAAAGCTAACTGATCATCTGAGTGCTGTTTTCCCTGTATTTTTGGCACTAGTGCTCCTGGGAAACGGGTCAGCCTGGGACGCTGGGTCTCGTAACCGCTGAGCTCCCCGGAGACTTTGCTAAGCACTTCCATTTCCTCATCGCCCCGAACTTACTGAAAATCCAGCGAATTCGATAATGTGTGTTATTTCACCTGGCACATCCCCAAACAGAGCGCCCCTTGGTGTTGATATCATGGTTCAAGCTGGTGGATATAAGATGTGGGGGCCCCAGAAATCGTAGCCAGTGTCCGGAGTGTGTGTGTGTGTGTGTGTGTGTGTGTGTGTGTGTGTATGTTTCAGAGCCTACTGTGAGCTTCTGATGCTTGAACACCAGCAAACAGACACCAAACTGAGAGCCTGGAGGACAGGGAGCAGCTCACCCCGAGAGCCCCTCCTGGAGGACAGGGGGCAGCTCACCCCGAGAGCCTCTCCTGGAGGACAGGGGGCAGCTCACCCCGAGAGCCCCTCCTAGAGGACAGGGGGCAGCTCACCCCGAGAGCCCCTCCTGGAGGACAGGGGGCAGCTCACCCCGAGAGCCTGGAGGACAGGGAGCAGCTCACCCCGAGAGCCCCTCCTGGAGGACAGGGAGCAGCTCACCCCGAGAGCCTCTCCTGGAGGACAGGGGGAACAGCTCACCCCGAGAGCCCCTCCTGGAGGACAGGGAGCAGCTCACCCCGAGAGCCTGGAGGACAGGGGGCAGCTCACCCCGAGAGCCCCTCCTGGAGGACAGGGAGCAGCTCACCCCGAGAGCCTGGAGGACAGGGGGAACAGCTCACCCCGAGAGTCCCTCCTGGAGGACAGGGGGCAGCTCACCCCGAGAGCCTGGAGGACAGGGGGCAGCTCACCCCGAGAGCCCCTCCTGGAGGACAGGGGGCAGCTCACCCCGAGAGCCTGGAGGACAGGGGGCAGCTCACCCCGAGAGCCTGGAGGACAGGGGGCAGCTCACCCCGAGAGCCTGGAGGACAGGGGGCGGCTCACCCCGAGAGCCTGGAGGACAGGGGGCAGCTCACCCCGAGAGCCTGGAGGACAGGGGGCGGCTCACCCCGAGAGCCTGGAGGACAGGGAGCGGCTCACCCCGAGAGCCCCTCCTGGAGGACAGGGCGCAGCTCACCCCGAGAGCCTGGAGGACAGGGGGCAGCTCACCCCGAGAGCCCCTCCTGGAGGACAGGGGGCAGCTCACCCCGAGAGCCTGGAGGACAGGGGGCAGCTCACCCCGAGAGCCCCTCCTGGAGGACAGGGAACAGCTCACCCCGAGAGCCTGGAGGACAGGGAGCAGCTCACCCCGAGAGCCCCTCCTGGAGTACAGGGAGCAGCTCACCCCGAGAGCCTGGAGGACAGGGAGCAGCTCACCCCGAGAGCCCCTCCTGGAGGACAGGGAACAGCTCACCCCGAGAGCCTGGAGGACAGGGAGCAGCTCACCCCGAGAGCCTGGAGGACAGGGAGCAGCTCACCCCGAGAGCCCCTCCTGGAGGACAGGGAGCAGCTCACCCCGAGAGCCTGGAGGACAGGGAGCAGCTCACCCCGAGAGCCTCTCCTGGAGGACAGGGGACAGCTCACCCTGAGAGCCCCCGCCCGGACCTTGCCCTTGACCACAGGGCCAGCGTCAGCCCCTGAGAGAAACGAGACAATCTCAGTGATTCTGGGAGCGCGGGGTTTTGTTTTGTTTTGTTTTGTTTTTGGCCTCCTTTGACAAAGAGGGTGAGATTCCGCGGAGCGGACACCTGCCCCCTCGTGGCACAGTCACGGACGCGCTTCCCCAGTGGACAGAGGGACAGAGACGACGCGTTTGAGCCCCCCCCCCAATGCGTGTGCGAGGCGGCTGCTCCCATCTCACCGCTCCTTTCTCCAGGACCTTTTGTCCACAGACACTCCTCAGCATCACCTTCTGACTTAGGGACTTTTCCTGGAGAAATCATCACACCCCCCGAAGGCCAAAGATGGAGAGGCCTCCTTCCCGACCGACCGACCCGCCGGTCACCAGAGGTTTACACGGACTCCTGTTCCCTCGTTCTTCCAGCGCGGAGCGTCCACGGGAGGACTGGAGGGCAGGCGGACCTCTGCCCCCCGAGGGCCGTTACAGTGACAGATGCCCACGTTGCTCTGCCATCACCCGGGTCCCGGTACAGCAGGCCTGGCTGTTCTCCTCTGATTGGGCTCGAGCTGGCCTCCCCGCAGGCTCATAAAGAAGGCGAATGCAGACCTTCACTTTGGCGGTGGTTTCCACGGAGACAACATTAACACAGGAGGAGGGCTGGGGGGCGGGGTTGGGGGGGTGGGGGGGCTTCCTGGCGTCCGAGGTCTCAGACGCTGCTGTCTCGGTGCTGCCCAGAGCTCCCTGGACCCTTTCTGCTCAGTACAGGGACGGCTGATGTCTCGTCCTGCGGCACGAGGGAGTCTCGCTGGTTCTGAAGTTCTGTACTGGTGGGCGGGCTCGAGGGTGGTGCGCGGGTGAAGCTGTGAGAGAGGAAGACTCGACCACCCCTCCCCACCACCTGCTCCTCACACGGCTGCGACCGCGAGGAGTGTGTTCACTGGAGCCAAATGAGTCGCCCTCGGCCTGAACTCACACGTGTTAGCACGAGCGGTGTGGATGGCGACTTCACGGTTCCCTCCTCTCCTCCCTGCCCTCTTCCTGCTGCCGTTAGGAAGCCCGGCGACATCTTACTGTGAGAAGAGCAAAGGGAGAGAGAAACAAACCTGGACCCAGAGCTGAGCCTGGAAGGACAATGGCAGCTCGGAACCCATGCTGACATCTCTCCTGGTGGGAACAAGGGACACTTTCCTTAAACAGGTTCTTTCTAAATAGCAGGTTGATTGAGCCCCCGAGGGCTCACAGAAGGATTAAAGCCATACTGTCCTTAGTAAATAAAGTAAAACACCTGGACACGGAGATAGCAAGGCCCAGGATCGCTCTAGCCCCGTCCTGGAAACACCAGACCCCAAGACGGGCAAGGTGTCCCTGCTCTGATGGGATCAGTCTGCACAGTGAGCTCTGTCGCCACCCAGGGGCAAGCTTGCACATTATCCAAATCTCTGCCCAGCTCCGTGTTCAGTGATGTCACCTGTGGACCACACACGGGTCACAGAAGGAGTGTTTACACCATGGGAATTGGCAACACTACAAATCAGGGCCCCTATTTCCTGCCCCTACCCCCACAGGCTTCTTATTGAGCATGTATCAATGCACCACTCTAGGTGACCGTCCCATTCTTTCTGACCTGTGTTACCGGCTCTGGTTTCTTCCTTCGCAAGCCGATGCCGTGATCCGCCAGGTTAACCACCCATTACCTCAGATCGACGGCAAACTGACCGAGACGCTTTCAACCCAAACCACATCTGCTGTGTTTCCTGGAGCCCTTTGCAAACCTGAAGGCCTCTGTCAATAGTTGCTCCACGAATACATCACCCTTTATAATGAAACGTCTAATCTATTTGTATATGTGAAGTTTACTTCATAAACAGTCTCCTTTATTGTAGACTAGCTCTTGTGGCGACTTGTGGTAGGCTAGTTAATAATCATTAAAGAAATGTTCACATAATAGAAGAGAAAACATTATTCAAGAGCTAGGACACGACTCGGAATCTAGCTAAGCTGCTTGCTAAATTTGAGGCCTTAGACCAGTTAGTCAATTTCTATAGACTTCTGTTTCTCATCTGAAAATACAGAACTTGGGGGTGGGGGGCAGTGAGTACACAATACAGTCTACAGAGATGTGTTGTAAGCTTGGCACCTGACACCTGTGTAATTATGTGAACCAGTGTCACCCCAATAATATAATTAAAAATAAAAAAAAGTTAAAAATACAGACAACAGCCTGACCAGGCAGTGGCGCAGTGGATAGAGCGTCGGACTGGGACATGAAGGACCCAGGTTTGAGGCCCCGAGGTTGCCAGCTTGAGCACAGGCTCATCTGGTTTGAGCAAGGATCACCAGCTTGAAGCCCAAGGTCACTGGCTTGAGCAGGGGGTCACTCAGTCTGCTGGAGCCCCCCGGTCAAGGCACATATGAGAAAGCAATCAATGAACAACTAAGGAGCTGCAATGAAGAATTGATGCTTCTCATCTCTCTCCCTTCCTGTCTGTCTGTTCCTATCTGTCTCTCTCTCTGACTCTATCTGTCTCTGTCACACACACACACATACACACACACACACACAGACAACAATATCGATCATGGTCTAACTGTGGAGGTTCTAGTAATTAAAAGTATCCTACACGTGATATGCATTTAAAATCGCAATAAATATCACTAATGTGACAAGAACTATAACGATTATTTTTCCTTTTGTTTTAGATATGCCCATCTGAAGATAACTGAGTTTTCTAACTATTTCACGGTTGGGATAAAAAAAAAATGTATCATAAATGAATTTTCAGTTATGTGACCACTGGTTAATTCATTTAACTCTCCTGAAAATAAGTCTCACTGACTAGGATCTTCTATTAAGACTCAGAACCCAAGAAGATCTGGCCGCAGTACTTTCCTGGCCGAATAGGAAGACTCAGTTTCAATCGCCAGCTAAAATTTGCCATCAGATTGGCCTAAATGAGAGATCTGAGTGAGCAGCAAATTCCTCAGATCAAAGAGAATCCATTCCCGAAACATCTCAGAACTGGAACGCGGGAGTCTCCTGGCCTTTCTCTCTCTCTCTCTCTCTCTCTCTCTCTCTCTCTCTCTCTCTCTCGGGGAAATGGGAGAAGAAGCAGTTAGGCAATTCTTTCCTCTAGACCAGTGGTTTTCAAACATCGGTCTGCAGAAATGTCACCAGAGAGATGCAGAGTATTTAAGACATCCCTTTCACTATCTTCCTGGGGGAGGGGAGGGTGGAAAGAGGAGAAGAGAGGGAGGAAAAATAGAAGTAAATGAGTGAGAGAGAGGGAGAATGAGGGAAGAGGGGATGCAGGAGGGAGGTTCACAGAGATAAGAATGCTTTGCAAAAGGTTTGTGTTGACTCCCTGTGTCCCCTGAAATTCTAAAGCCTCAACACGGGCTTTTTATTCTTTTTGTTTTTCAGAGTTTCCCCAGTTGAGAAATAGATTGTGGGATTTAAATCGATGTAATTTAGATAGATTTATTATAACTTAGAGTAAGCTTCCCTCCTGCAAATGGTACCATAAGTCAAAATGATGTTAAGCCAAAACCAATTTTCTTAATGAAGCAATGGTCCAGAACACCCTCCCAGCCTCATCATCCAACGAGAACAAGTGTCGCCTTCAATCAACTGCCCCTAATAGATGCGCCCACGCAGCGCAGAGGCGCAGTCACGCGGCACCGAGACCCATCCACGTGGTGCCTGAGGCGGAGGCCATGGAGCCGTCCTCAGCACCCGGGCCAACTTTGCTCCAATGGAGCCTTGGCTGTGGGAGGGGAAGAGAGAGACAAAGATAACAGAGAGGGGGAGGGGTGGAGAAGCAGATGGGCGCTTCTCCTGTGTGCCCTGGCCGGGAATTGAACCTGGGATATCAATACACCACTGGGTGACGCTCTACCACTGAGCCAACCAGCCAGGGTTTAACGTGATCTGAGATCCAGTCTTTCTTCCTTACAAACTCTGAGCATGACTCTCTGGAACCGAACTCACTGGGGGTGGTTTTGTATGAAGGAACCTGCCCATCTCTGCCTCATTTCCCTCCTTGTTCTCAGCTCCAGGCAGGTGTCTGTTTTCGTGAGTACTCCTGAACTTGGATGAGCCCAGAGAGGTTCTCAATGTCTTTCCACTTGACATACAGCCGTGGATTCTGTATCAGGTTGCGACGTGGATACTGTATCAGGTTGTGACGTGGATACTGTATCAGGTTGTGAAGTGGATACTGTATCAGGTTGCGACGTGGGTACTGTATCAGGTTCTGACGTGGATACTGTATCAGGTTGCGATGTGGATACTGTATCAGGTTGCGACGTGGATACTGTATCAGGTTGCGATGTGGATACTGTATCAGGTTGCGATGTGGATACTGTATCAGGTTCTGACGTGGATACTGTATCAGGTTGCGAAGTGGATACTGTATCAGGTTGCGACGTGGATACTGTACCAGGTTGCGACGTGGATACTGTATCAGGTTCCGACGTGGATACTGTATCAGGTTGCGAAGGGGATACTGTATCAGGTTGCGATGTGGATACTGTATCAGGTTCCGACGTGGATACTGTACCAGGTCCCGACGTGGATACTATATCAGGTCCCGACGTGGGTACTGTATCAGGTTGTGATGTGGATACTGTATCAGGTTCCGCCGTGGATACTGTATCAGGTTGCGACGTGGATACTGTATCAGGTTCCGACGTGGATACTGTACCAGGTTGCGACGTGGATACTGTATCAGGTTCCGACGTGGATACTGTATCAGGTTGCGAAGGGGATACTGTATCAGGTTGCGACGTGGATACTGTATCAGGTTCCGACGTGGATACTGTATCAGGTTGCGACATGGATACTGTATCAGGTTGCGACGTGGCTTCCCACAGGAGGCGTTCTCATGAAGCATTGCTCTCCCAGCTCCAGGTGCCGGACGAGAGCGCGTTGGTGATATTTGTGTGTTCCTAAAATTAACCTGATCAGAACGTCTGTCTCCGGTCACATGACATGAAGACGTGTCAGCCGTGGTCACCAGTTTTTCTTCTGCCTCCCCCTTTTTCTTTTAATTATTCATGCCTGTGTCGAAAGAAAGAATGTTTTTCCAACTTAACATTTTGGGGGAGGTCTGACAAATGAGGTCTCACTGACTTCCGCATTATATTGTCTTCGATTCACAGTAGCAGCTTTCGTGGAAAACGACTCTCTCCTTAATTCCTAAAGAAGGATCAGTTGTTGTTTTTTACGTTTGCATGTTTGGTTTGGCTGTAACCGTCCGTGTTCCTATTGCATCGTTCAGTCTACAGGACAGTAAGTACAGCGGTAGGGAAGAGAGAGATCTTCTGAATGCCCCTGGGACGTTTCAGCCTCCGGGAGTCTGACGGTGCTGACAGCCCCCCTCCCGTGTTGTTTAATAAAGCGGACCTCTAACTTTAGAGTAATCTTTCTTTCCTCATCTGAAAGCTCTACAAGGCGGTGGGTGACATCCCTGTGGTCCCTCAACAGCTCTTGCCGGTGGGACCTGTGTTGCTCGTCATGTGATAACGGCTCTTTGGGGACCAGACGTCGACGAGGTTTATTGCCTCGGTCTCGATAGTTATTTTATATCACTTGGGAACACGCGAAGGAGAGAATGACTTCTGAGCGCCGTGGACTGCGGCATTCTGGTGGCGTGGAGATTCCAGGGGAGGCCGGCAGCTCGCAGACGGGCGGAGAGTGCGGGGACTGCAGGGGGCTGAGCTGGGACCCCCAGGTAACCCTCCTCTACAACCACACAGACCCTCAGTCACACGCTGCGGCTCCCATTGTCTCCACAGTAACGCTCGTGTCTGGACTTGGCCATTATGTGCTCTGTTGGCATGTCCCTTTCAGCGGTCCTCTCTCTCTCTCTCTCCCTCTCTCTCTCTCTCTCTCCCTCTCTCTCCCTCGAGCCAGCAACCTTGGGCTCAAGCTGGTGAGCTTTTGCTCAAACCAGATGAGCCCGTGCTTAAGCTGACGACCTTGGGGTCTCAAACCTGGGTCCTCCACATCCCAGTCTGATGCTCTATCCACTGCGCCACCGCCTGGTCAGGCTGCAAACCGACCTTTGCCCCTCCCAGGACTCCACCGTCGGCTGGGGGTGAGCCTCCTCTTCCCCGACCCCGACACAGGGGTGGGTCTGGTCTGGCTATGTGAAGGGGGTCTTGTTTTTGAGCTGAGGAATCTCTGATTTTGTATAGAATTCTGTATGAACATTTGTACACCGTGACGTCACAAAGCCAGCCGCGGGCCTGCCTGCTGCTCTGTCCTGCACCTCGTCCCGGGCAGGTGACCCGGACGCCCCAGCTTCCACATGGCACATGGCAGTGGCGCCCCTGACCCACGCCACTCGCCCGTCCGCCTTGGGTGAGGGACCCCCCACAGATGTGCGCTCACCCACACGCAGCTCAGCTCCTGTCTGGTCGGTTCTGGGGGCTTCCGTCCTCATGAAAACAAAATCTCTGGGAGACAGTTCCCGATATACGATCAAGTCATATTCTTGTTTTTATTTTAATTTTATTTTTTTTTAATGAGGATTCAATCTTTGCAACCTTCTTTAGCTTTTGTTACCTTTCTAATTTACAGCGACAGGCTGAGTGTTAATGAAATTGATCGGGGTGAGCGACCGGTCAACGACCACCCTGGGCCGACCGCATCCTGTGGCGGAGATTGCTAAAACATGCGGCTCATTGTAATTCTGACAGGAACAGTTCTCCGCGGGCCTTTCTGTCTCCCCGGGTGACGGTAAGAGCCGGGAGTGTGGTGAGCACCACATTTCTTTCCAGGGAAAGTTGGAGAGAGCCCCTACAACCCAAACTTCAAAAAACATACCTGTAAAATGCTACGTAACTCGCGATTTTGCCTGCGTCTGCTTCGAACGGGAAATCTGGCGGTGAAAGCGTGTTCAGCACCCAGACGGGAGGCCGTGCGTGCCGTTACCTGTGCTAAGACACACGTCAGCAGGCCGGACGTGGACTGAGGGGTAGACCGGGCTCTCCCAGAGATGGAGCCCCAGACGGGTCCACCGGGCGGCACCTGGTCAGCCCCAGGGAGGTGCCTGCCTGGGGGACCTCTCCCCCGAAAGGAGAGTGACCGGCCGCAGCCCACCTGCTCCGTGGCCCTACGGCGTCCTTGCCTCCTCTTCCTCCTGCCCGGGTGAGAAGAGTCTCGGGCTGAACCAGCTAAGCCCCCGGGAAAAGCACGGGCGGCCCATTCCTGGTGTTCCGTCTTCACTGCTTCGTCACCGGGGGGAGGAGGCAGCGTCCGAGAGTAGAGGAGACGGGAGGAAGTCACATCTGAGGGTAAACCCGGCCTCCACCACTTCCTGGGTAATGTGGCCCAAACGACTTACCTCATTAGCTCCCTCACCGACAGAGCGGGGGAAAATGTCTGTCCCACAGAACGAATCAGGGCCACTGCTAGGAGGGCCACCGAGTAAATGGCATCTCTGGTTCTGGTCCAGGAAACTCGGGCCGTTTCTTTAAGGGCCAATAATCTGCGTCAATAACTAGGAGTTTTGGGGTCAGGCAGGGCGTTTCAAGTCATCACCAGTGGTGCCTTGGAGGTTTGATACAGCATCTCCCCAGTAACGAAATTAAACCCCCCCCCTGAAGGCGTGAAGGGCTTATGGAGTCAAACAGTGAGTTAGCATCAAACCCACACGTGGTGCCCTAATTTCCTCCCATACCATTGTTAACTGACTTAAGTGAGGATGTTAATCATTCCCTCTCTCTTTCTCTCTCTCTCTCTCTCTCTGTCTGTATTTTATAGAAAGACAATTTTCTTGTTATAATTGTGCTTTCATTGAGAGGACCAATTACTTAAACAGGCATTACAAAGGAAATTAAGAGACTTACCATGAAGGAACAACCTGAAAGTAAATAACTAGCTCTCGGTGGAGAGGGAGAGAAGAATTTAATCCGAAAAACCTTACGCCTTAGCCGGTTACAATATTTGCAGGGTGTAAGAAACGATTTCCATAGCAATGGGACTTTGGAAGTCTCATAACAATTTAACTCTAACATTTCATCTCATTTCCAAATATATTTTGTCTTGATGAGAGGCCAAAAATTCTCGTGATGCTATCAAAGGATATAAATATCAATGGATATTTTTTTTTTTGCCAGAAAAGCATATTTTAAATATATATTAAAAAAAAAAATCAAACCACATGGCATATTGGATAGAGCACAGCATTCGGATCCAGAGAGACTTTGTTCAAATCTCAACGCCCAAATTCTGTCACTTGGCAAGTCAATTAACTTCCCTGACCTTAGATTATTCTTCCATAAAATTAGGGCAGGAATGCCAAGTTTAGAATAAAGGGAAGGGGAGATGGGTGATAAAGAGGGATGAAGAAGCACGGATTGGTAGTTACAGACGAGTCATGAGGATATTAAAGCACAGCAAAGGGAATCTAATCAATAGTATTGTCATTACTGTGGAGGCACCAGGTAGGTGTGAGATGTAGCGACAGGATCACTTAGTAAGCTACACAATGTCTAATCACTGGGTCGTAATCACTGAAACTAATATAATACTGCATGTCAACTGTAACGGGAAAATAAATGATTTAGAAAATTGAGTGTGCCTGACCAGGCGGTGGCGCAGTGGATAGAGAGTCGGACTGGGATGCGGAAGGACCCAGGTTTGAAACCCCGAGGTCGCCAGCTTGAGCGAGGGCTCATCTGGTTTGAGCAAAAGCTCACCAGCTTGAGCCCAAGGTCGCTGGCTCGAGGCACATATGAGAAATCAATCAATGAACAACTAAGGAGCCACAACGAAGAATTGATGCTTCTCATCTCTCTCCCTTCCTGCCTGTCCCTATCTGTCCCCCCCCTCTCTGTTCTTGTCTCACACACACACATACACACAAACAAACAAACAAACAAACAAAACTTGAGTGTAACATAGGTAAGTGGCCGTCCAACATAGTTCTTGCTCCATACAAGGTAACTGTTGGAGCTGATGAACGTCAACACTGAGTGTAGAACATACCACATTTTTATGTTCTTATCTTATCAGGAGCCGATGGGTTCTTGCAGGAGAGGCCACAGTTACAGCGCTGTTTTTCCTCCCAGACCATCAACACGACCACTTGGACCAGCTGACAGCTACTTCGCAGAGGTCTGCCGGGGGCGGCAGCGTGCTGGTCCATAAACCGCGATGCGCTCTCTCTCCAGGGTGCCCACAGGACGCCCGAGAAGACGGCCCGGGATGTGCTGGGATGCAGGAGGGCACGGCGCTGTTCCCACCGGGACGCACACTGTTCCCACGTCGGTCTCCAGCAGTCTTTGTCTCACCGTGACGCATCACCTGCTGTGTCGGCAGACGCGCAGCCTCCGCAGTCTCGGCCGTCCCCCCGTTGAACATAGACTCAAAGTTCCGCGTGTCCCTTCGGAGGCTAAGGCGTGAGTGTGATTGTCACCAGCATCAGATGGTCTCTGCCAGCGCCGGGGGGCAGGGGGCAGGGTGACTTGCCGGTGACTTTGGCAAAGGGGAGGAGCGTCCGTGTCCCATTCAAAAGGAAACAGGCGGGTCATCCCGAGCCAATTATTAACAGTGAGATGTGGGACCCGTGTTGCTCGATGACCTTACTTCTCAGGAACATAGACAGATTCAAGTTTTAGTGAATTTTTTCTTGATTGGAAATGAATTCATTCTACTTTCACAGGACGACCCGCGTTGAGTGGAGGAAGCCGAACGATTCTTAGACTGATTCCTTCTAGTCAGTCACCATTTCCTCGTCTCTGATTTCAGGGGTACTGGTTCTTTCCAGGAGGAATGGAGGTCATGACGGAAACTCCGAGGCTCCCCAGAAGGAAGGATTCTAGTGTGTGATAGCTGGGGCGGCCGGTACCGAGGGTAACATTTCTCCTACACCCTCAGCTTGACTCTAAGTTGACAGACACAGTGGTTCAAACACACCTTCAGCTCAGGAAAGCCCTACGTGATTCAGCGTGTAGGTCAGTTGTCCTGGCCTACGGCGTCCGACAGTTCAGGGGTTCACCATGTCGATGGTGCCCTGCGGTGATTAAGCTATTTTATTTTGCGACCAAAATTCTAGCAAGAGCTTGTAAAGTGTGAAGATAGAACCACCCGTGTCCACAGTGCTCTCCACAAAGCTCGTCCGCAGGAAAGCTCACTCACCAAGGGTCACGGAGCCGGTGGCGCCGTGTCCTTCCGAACGGCGGGGTAAGGGGCACAGCGGGTCAAGTGTGTGTGGTTTTATTTCTGCGAGGAGACTGAAGTGTCTGTCTTGAACGCTTGGTCTGTCCATAGTGTGGCCTTGGGTGACGAACGCCTTTCAAGCGTCCCTGTTTCCATTTTGATCTATATCCACCTCTGGAACCTCCCGTTCTTCTTAAAGAGACGCCGAGTTCACGTGTCCAGACAAATGCGAATCTTTAATTCAGAACCTCGATACGTGTGAAAGCCGTTTCATTTCTTCTTCCAACCCAACGTTAGACTGTGCTACTGATCACGAGGCCCATGCCCTCATTGGGAAGGGTGTCCGCTTGCCTCTCGCTCTCAGGCCCTGTGTGCATGTGTGCACATCGCGTGTGCGTGCACACACACACACACACACACACACAGAAGGTGAGCTGTGGAAAATTGGAAACTTCTAATTACAGACGGGGAGACATGGTCGCGCACGGTCGTGGGAACAGGACTTGGTGCAGCCGGTCTGGGAAACAGTATGGAGTTTCCTCAGGACATCAAACATAGACCCACCTGTGGTCCATCAACCCTATTCTAGGTATTTACCCCAAAAATCGAAGGCAAGGTCTCGAGGGAATATTGTACACTCAATGTTCACCTCAGGGTTATCCACGATTGCTCACGTGGGAGAGAAAGTCAGGTGTCTACACGATAAGAGATAAGATGTGGTCTGTCTACAAAAGGGAATATTATTTAGTCATAGAAAAGGAGGACATTTTGACACCTGTTACAACACGGAAGAACCTTAGGGATATTATGTTGAGTGAAATGTCAGACACACACACACACACACACACACATTGTATAGTTTGACCTGTTTAGATACCTAGACTAGTCAAACTCACAGACAGAAAGGGCAGAGATGGACTAAATTAAACTTCCTCTATTCAATCCTGGTCAAGTTGCCCCAATATAAAAACACAGTATAGTTGTGCTAAAAAAGGAGGAGCAGAGATGGTTGTCAGGGGCTGGGGGTAGGCTGAGTGGGGGCCCATTTTTTAATGGGGACTGTGCTTCAGGTCAGCAAGAAGAAAGGAGCCTTGGGAACGGATGGTGGGGAAGCTCGCACGATGCGTACGCCCTTACTGCCACTGACCTGCACACCTAAAAAGGGTTACGACAGTGAATTTTAGGTTTTGTGTATTTCATCACATTAAATATGTTGAGAAAGGGGTATCGCATTTTAAAATCTGTGTTACTTGAATCATGAGGTTCAAATTTATTTCCCATATTTATTGGCTGTTTGTACTTCCTTTTCCGTGAACTATCCGTTGATATCATGTATCTATTTTTAAAAACTGTTATTTTTTTCTTATTAACTTTTTAATGTTTATTTCATTGATTCTAGAGAGAGGGGGGAAGGGATAGATAGACAGATAAATAGATAGATAGATAGGAACATCCGTCTGTTCCTATATGTGCCTTGACTAGGGATCAAACCTGTAACCTCTGCATTTTGGGTCGATGCTTTAACCAACCGAGCTATCAGGCCAGTGCTTTTCTCATCAATTGGAATGAAGTGTCCTTTTACTTAAAAAAAACAACAACACACACACACACAGAAAACGAGCCCTGCATCAGCCATGTCAATGAACCACAAAGAGCAGGAGGCATGGCCGTTATCTGGAACTCAGGGGTTGCCGTGGAAACGGCCTGAGGGCGGGACTGGTTGAGGGCGGGACTGATTGAGGGCGACCAGTCCGGAGTAGGGGTGGGTTTCCTTCTTCAGGGCACTGCCCTGGTCGCTTGAATTTCGGTCATTTAAACCCATCATCTGTATTTTATTGAGATTGCTATGGTTTCAAAATGACTTTCCAACATGACACATTTCTATATCCCTGCACATTTGCGGTCTCAACAAGGCTTTTAAAGTTTTATTCTTCCCATAAATTATATTTCTCGTGATGTATTTGGCTTTTATTCCGGGAGATTTTTTTTTGTTGTTCCTAAAAGGGGTTATAAAAATAAATGAGTTGATTTATGAAAAAAATCAGTGCATGTTTTGCATTTCCCTTTATTATGTTCATTTTCCCCTGATTCCTGAGTCAGTAACGTCCTGGGTTAATTCTTCACATACACAGCTTTGATTTTAATTTGTTGAACTCCATTATCTATAAATAGTAAAATAAATAACAGCACGTTAAAAAGCTGATTCGGGTTTTATACCTGAAACTAATATAAAATGGTATGTCAACTATAATTGAAACATTAAAAAAAAATGATTAAAAAGGGAACAATGCTGGGTCTAAAATTCACTTAATTTTCAGCATGGGCGAGTGTTTATCATCTAGAATATGTGATCTTCCAAAAACACTCCTATATATTTTGAAGGCTTTATAGCATTTCTGTTATTATGCTTAGAAACAATATATTATGCCAAAGACCTTAATGTATCCTAGAATCCTTTAAACTGTCTTCGCTAAATTCTTTTAAATTAACACACTTAAACAATCAAAAATTTTTTTGTGTGTGTGACAGAGACAGAGAGAGGGACAGATAGGGACAGACAGACAGGAAGGGAGAGAGATGAGAAGCATCAGTTCTTCATTGCGGCACCTTAGTTGTTCATTGATTGCTTTCTCATATGTGCCTTGACCAGGGGCAACAGCAGAGCAACTAACCCCTTGCTCAAGCCAGCAACCTTGGGCTCAAGTGAGCCTTGCTCAAACCAGATGAGCCCATGCTCAAGCCGGCGACCTCGGGGTCTCGAACCTGGGTCCTCCTTGTCTCAGTCTGACACTTTGTCCACTGTGCCAGTCTCTGGTCAGGCAAAACACTCAAAATTTTTGCTGCTATTAATTCAAATATAAAGAACCAGAGTTGTGATGATGTGACAGAGAACTGATGTTTGACCTAACAATTTTTTTTTCTTTAAAAAAGAAATAATTCAAAATGGACCAAAAAGCTGTTTCTTCCCCTAGGAATTTTTAATTTAATTTATTTTTTTGTATTTTTCTGAAGTTGGAAAAGGGGAGGCAGTCAGACAGACTCCCGCATGCGCCCCACCGGGATCCACCCGGCATGCCCACCAGGGGGGAGGCTCTGCCCATCTGGGGCGTCGCTCTGTTGCAACCAGAGCCATTCTAGCGCCTGAGGCAGAGGCCATGGAGCCATCCTCAGCGCCCGGGCCAACTTTGCTCCCATGGAGCCTTGGCTGCGGGAGGGGTAGAGAGAGACAGAGAGGAAGGAGAGGGGGAGGGGTGGAGAAGCAGATGGGCGCTTCTCCTGTGTGCCCTGGCCGGGAATCAAACCCGGGACTCCTGCATGCCAGGCCGACACTCTACCACTGAGCCAACCGGCCAGGGCCAGTTCCCCTAGGAATTTTTAAAAGCCCAATTGCTTTTTAATATTCAGTGGGAAGACAGAAGTGGCCACCTTGAAGAAGTGGCCACCTCTTCAAAGGAGAGCCCCACCACTCCTTGTACAGAAGTGGAGAAAGCAATCAGGGACATAAACGTGAATATGGCATTATGAACAAATAGGAGCGTGGGTACATGTGTCCGGAGATCCAGGGGTCACTCTCAGGCCGGCTTCCGAATGCTGGAGAACACGGCCAACATGCCTCACCCTCCGCCTCCCGGCTGTCATAGACCGTGGCTGAAATCAAGAGGCCTTTACGGTCAAGCTGATGACCTTTCTGTTCCAGGGATGCTCGCTTAACACAGGTTGCTCCCGAGACCCTCAGTGGCTTGAGGATTTTTTTCTATTCGTGTTTTTAAATCTTTTTCTTAGGAGAGACGTCCCAAATGGTGTCCGCTCCTGGATGTCAGAGCCTGGACTCGTTCCCGGCCGGGAGACAGGATCCCGGTTTCCCTCCAGCTCCCAGAGCCACCGCGATCACGGGAGTGCCCTTCGGCGTTTGCACAATGTGACCACGGTTCTCACCGGTTCTCTCTTCTGTCAGCGGTCCCTGCCTCCCTCCTCGTACCCAACAGCCCTCGTGAAGACGGACGTTCAGTGGGATGTGGCTTCACAACCCTGAGATCTGTCCTCTCTCCCATCTCTCCCTGTTCTGAATTTTCATGTCTCTCAGTATACGGGAGCCTTGATTTGCAATTCCACCACCAGGTGTTTCAGAATCACCAGGAGTTCTTTTGTTGTTGGTTATTTTGTTTGTTTATTTATTTATTTTTTTGTGACAGAGATAGAGAGAGGGACAGATAGGGACAGACAGGAAGAGAGAGAGATGAGAAGCATCAAGTCTTCGTTGCAGTTCCTTTGTTGTTCATTGATTGCTTTCTCACATGTGCCTTGACCGAGGGGCTCCAGCAGACCAGCTGACCTCTTACTCAAGCCAGTGACCTTTGGGCTCAAGCCAGCGACCATGGGGGTCATGTCTATGATCCCACGCTCAAGCCAGTGACCCCGTGCTCAAGCTGGCGACCTCAGGGTTTCAAACCTGGGTCCTCCGCATCCCAGTCCGACGCTCTATCCACTGAGCCACCGCCTGGTCAGGCAAAATGGTAATTCTATTGTCACTGAATCTTTTACCTGAAAGGACGTTTGGAGACATTCTTTCAGGACGCCTCTCTGAACGTTAGCTTCAGGAACGAGGTTCAGCTGGCTTAGAAGACCATCGGAAGCATCCTCTGGGGAAGTCACTTCTGCAAAAAGAACTTCCTGTTATCCCTAAGGTGGGCAGATGCCTTCGTTGTGGTCATCTCTGATAACCTGGCTCAAGGTTCTGGGACCAGTACCAATCTTAGAGGCTCAGTGTCCCGGTGCGCCCTGTGGTATTCCAGAGAAATATGTGCCTGTTGGGGACCAAAAAACCAACAGGGTTTTTGGAGTTCAGATTTTGGGGAGACAGAGGTGTGGGGAATTGGCTGTAAGCTGACAGTCTGCCCAACCCCCCACCTCACTTGCCTGATTAGGTTGCAAAAGGCTGTTAAGCTAGGGTGCTGGATTGTTTACACTACCCCCCATGTTCCCCGGAAAGACTAGAGGCAAGTTTCTTCTATACTTTGTTGGGTGTAAAGTTAAGATGATATGTATGGTGGGGGTTTTCTGCACTCAACACAATTAAGAGTAAAAAGAGAGGAATTCTTCAATGTATGGATGAGGAAATGAGTTTGCCTTTCAAATAGATGCCCAAACATTGAAGAAATTGCTAGGACACATCAGGCTCATGTTTCTCATAAACACAAGAATGAAAAAACTTAACACATTCGCACCGGGATCTTACTAAGAATGTATCTCTCTATCTATCTCTCTATCTATATAAAGATAACTTTTTTGTCATTTTTTTTTAATTTTTAACCTCTCTTTTTTTTATGATTCTAAAAAGCATAACTCAAAAAATGTAACATAAAAATGCTTTTTATTATCAGAATAAATTTAATTTTGTTGTATTTATTTTGTTTAATTACCATAAAAGCATGCTCGGACTTTATATATTTTTTCTTTAATATTTGACTTAATTATAACATATTTCTCAGAAATTTGTATAGAGTGCACCTGCAATTATTTGTAGGATTTTAAATGTGCCCCAACTTTAAAAAGTTTGAGAACCACTGCCCTCGTGGGTGATTCTAGCCAACGTTTTTCTTTATATCAGATTTAAGAAAAAAATATATATATATAGTGTGACTATTATTACCAGCTATTTATTCACTCATACACATTTCTAGCCTATCTTTTCAAAGACGAGTGTCATTCCTCGTTGCTGTTATAAATGACACAACGACTTCTCATCTGATCCCCGTGACACCGAGAGGGAATGTTAGTGACGCACCGAGCCTTCGACGTGATGTCTTCTTGTGTTCCTGTCTGCTTATTTCCTGGATACGTATAAAAAATAAATCACATATTTTAACTTCGTGCCGACTTTCCCTCGTGCCTGAGGAGGGATTGTGCTCTCTGGGCGGGGGACACAGTGACCTAGCTGCATATTTATTTCCACAGAAGCAGGAAAATAAACCACAGTAGAAACCATCCATCTGAGTGCTTGCTCCGTGGCTGCAGTCTGTCCGATGCTGTGATACCGCCTGCCACACGCATGTTAATGTCCGTACTGAGTGAGAACCACAGCGACGGGGACGTTGGGAACAGCAGCGCAACACACATACACTGAGAAGAAGTTGCCATTCATAATGTTTTTTGTGTGGCTTTTCCCAGGGCCAGCCATTCACCCGCCACCGAGACAACGGGGTGGAAATCGACGTCGGCTGTAAACCACCAGCGTCCCCAGAGCATTTTCCTGGTTGTTTCATTACGTGCACAGGCGTTGCCAAAACGACCTCGACGTGAGAGATCGCAGCGGAGCTCAGGAAACCGGACCTGTGAAGGGGCAGACTGCGGTTCATTCATTTATTTATTCATTTATTTATATTTTTTGCATATATATTTTTTTCTGAAGCTGGAAACGGGGAGTCAGACAGACAGACTCCCACATGCGCCCGACCGGGATCCACCTGGCACGTCCACCAGGGGATGATGCTCTGCCCATCTGGGGCGTCGCTCCATTGCATCCAGAGCCACTCTAACGCCTGAGGCAGAGGCCACAGAGCCATCCCCAGCGCCCGGGCCAACTTTGCTCCAATGGAGCCTTGGCTGCGGGAGGGGAAGAGAGAGACAGAGAGGAAGGAGAGGGGGAGGGGTGGAGAAGCAGATGGGCGCTTCTCCTGTGTGCCCTGGCCGGGAATCGAACCCGGGACTCCTGCACGCCAGGCCGATGCTCTACCACTGAGCCAACTGGCCAGGGCCTATTTATTTATTTTTTAAGTTCTAGGAACACCAAGAGCCATGAGCTGAGTCTTGGCTCCAGAAGCGATGGACTCATGACAGAGCAAAACGCCAGCAGAGCTGTGTACAAGGAACGAGACAGCCACTGCGGAGGGAGAGGACCCGGGGTGACTCGGGAGGGGACCGAGGGGACACCCTGCTGCCCTCTCCCACCCACGGCTAGTAACAGAAGCGTCCAGTTTCTTCCTACACAGAACGTGTGGTCTTTCTCTGTCCTGAATGTTCACCGTTCTTTCTCTCTTCGTTCCTTTCCTGTTCGTTCTCTTTGCGAGAACGGGTTTAGAGAGGAAGGGGCTCTTGGAACGTCCTCTGCAGAAGCGACCCCTCTTTCCACAAGGTATCTGGAACATGGTCACATCCCCGGTTGAACTGATGGCAGGACAGGAGGCGTCCGTGTCCCGGAAACCCTCTCATTTTGGATGCAGAGCTCGCTGTCCGCGGTCCAACGGGATGGACTCGCTCTGAGACCGGCCGGCCTTCGGGACGAGGTAACTGAGCCCATCGATCTGCACGCGGCGATGGGCGAGGCTGACAGTTTATTCTCTTGCTGGGGCATCAGTCGGCTATGAAATTAGCATGCGTGAGGACTCGAGGAGGAAAGCTCGCCGGCCGCAGAGACGCGGGCTTCGTCTGCATTTGTCTCCACGCAAAGGAAGCAATTTAACAGGACACTCAAGTGTCCTAAAATATTGATAACCCAGCGATAGCTGATAATTAAAGTTCTTTAGCTTGCTCTTAGATATGTTCGGCGTGGACATTAGGTCATTCTTTGTACTTAAGGCTGCACCGCAGAAGTAAAATATGGGAAGGAAAAATGGTCTAAGATGGGTTTGGACATTTGTTTTCTAATAAAAATAAATCAAGGCGCCCGTCCCACAATTATTTTTTATCATAGTAAGGGATAATAATGTCGTCGTTTGTTTGGTTACCCATTTATTTTTGTTTGTTTTTAACTGAAGGTCATGAATTTTTTATTTTTATTTTTTACTTAATTCTTATGTGCAGGGGGAATCTACCCTTCTTAGAGTTTTGTTTGGTGGCAAGTTCTCCTCTCTGTCAGGAAAGTGACAGATAGAAAGTGCGGCAAAGTGTGGCTTTGGTGTCAAAAAGATGTTAATTCAGCCCTGGCTGGTTGGCTCAGTGGTAGAGTGTTGGCCTGGCATGTGGAAGTCCTGGGTTTGATTCCTGATCAGGGCACACAGGGAAGCAGCCATCTGCTTCTCTACCCTTCCCCATCTTGCTTCTCTCTCTCTATCCTCTGCTCCTGCAGCCATGTCTCAATTGGACTGAGTTGGCCCCAGGCACTGAGGATGGCTCCATGGCCTCCACGTCAGATGCTAGGAAGAGCTCGGTCGCTGAGCAACGCTCCAGATAGGCAGAGCATCGCCCCCTGGTGGGCATGCGGGGTGGGTCCCGGTCAGGGTGCATGCGGGAGTCTGTCTCTCTGCCTCCCCTCCTCTCACTGAGTTAAAAAAAAAATATGCTAATTCAAATCTCAGCGTAAAGAGTAGGAACTCCTTTAAATTCCCTCTGATGGGGCAATGTGCATTTTCTCAGCCCCCCCCCCCCCCCCCACACACACACACTGACTGAGGAGAGAAAGCCAGTCAAGCTGCTCTCAGACTCTCCTCAACAATCAACATGTAACCCACGGGAAGGAAGTTCAGGATCCCCTCTGGCCGACAAAGCCGTGGGGCGGGAACCAGGAGGAGCCTGGTGTCCCCGGGAAGTCACCTCCGTGATACGCCAGCAGACGGGACACGTGACGCAGGCAAAGGCGTGACACACGCTCGTGCTGTGGGTTTAAACAGTGGTTTCTGCCATTCTCTGTAACGAGACCCTCCCGGGAAGGTGTGGTCCCCTTAACACGGGGTCTCCAATGCTGGGACGTGGAGAGAAGGGAACCCTTGTGCACAGCCGGCGGGAAAGCAAATTGGTACATTTCCTATCAAAAAAAAAAGAAAAAAAAAGCATAAGCCCTGGCCTGTTGGCTCAGCGGTAGAGCGTCGACCTGGCATGCAGGAGTCCTGGGTTCGATTTCCGGCCAGGGCACACAGGAGAAGCACCCATCTGCTTCTCCACCCCTCCTCTTCTCCTTCCTCTCTGTCTCTCTCTTCCGCTCCCGCAGCCAAGGCTCCATTTGAGCAAAGTTGGCCCGGGTGCTGAGGATGGCTCCATGGCCTCTGCCTCAGGCGCTAGAATGGCTCTGGTTGCAACAGACCAACATCCCAGATGGGCAGAGCATCGCCCCCTGGTGGGCATGCCGGGTGGATCCCGGTCGGGCGCATGTGGGAGTCTGTCTGACTGCCTCCCCGTTTCCAGCTTCAGAAAAATACAAAAAAAACAAAAGTATGGAGGTTCTTCAAGAACTAAAAAGAACCTGACCTATGGTGGCGCAGTGGATAAAGCGTTGACCTGATATGCTGAGGTCACCAGTTCAAAACCCTGGGCTTGCCTGGTCAAGGCACATATGGGAGTTGATGATTCCTGCTCCTCCCCCCACTCTTTCCTCTAAAAAATGAATAAATAAATAAAAATAATTTAAAAACAGTTTATAAAATACATTAAAATAAAAAAAAAAACTGAAAAGAAATAAGAACTACTGTGTGATCTAGCAACCTCTTCTCTGAGTAGACACTGAAAGCAGGTTAAGTCAGGACTTTGAAGAGGGAGAAGTCTTCCATGTTCATTGCAAAATTAGTCACTAAGAGACACCTGAATGTCACTGACTAATGACAATGAATGGATAAGGAAATTGTGATCTATTATCTGTCTGTCTATCTGTCTACCTACCTATCTACCTACCTATAGACATATGTGTCGTGACCTCTCTCTCTCTTTTCTCTCTCTCTCCATATATATATGTGTGTGTGTGTATGTGTATATACACATTATGCATATATATATATGCATGCACATAAACAATGGACTTTTATTCAACCATCAAAAAGATCATCCTGCCATTTGCAATAACATGGACAAACCTGGACGACATTATTCTGAGTGAAATCAGGCTGACACAGAAAGACAAAATAACCAACTGCGTGATCTCACTCATACGTGCAATCTGGAAAAGTCCGCGAGAGAGCAGAAGGCTGGCTGCCAGGGAGGAGGCGGTGAGGAGGTCGGGAGCTGCGGGACAAAGGGTTCCGTCAAGTCGTCGTCACCCGCGTGACCTCATCTCGAGGGCCAGGGGACAGCCTGGTGACCGGTGAGGAACACCACGTCAGACACCGGAGGTGTGTTAGGAGAGAAGATGCGTTCGTGAGCATCGCTGTCGTGCTCACGTCGCCAGGTGGCGGTCTAGGAAAGCATCGTGTTGTCCACCTTCATATGTAAAATTTTTTTTTTTTTGTATTTTTTTGAAGCTGGAAACGAGGAGAGACAGTCAGACAGACTCCCGCATGCGCTCAATCGGGATCCACCCGGCACGCCCACCAGGGGTGACGCTCTGCCCACCAGGGGGCGAGGCTCTGCCCCTCCAGGGCGTCGCTCTGCCACAACCAGAGCCACTCTAGCGCCTGGGGCAGAGGCCAAGGAGCCATCCCCAGCGCCCGGGCCACCTTTGCTCCAATGGAAGAGAGAGACAGAGAGGAAGGAGCGGGGGGGGGGGGTAGAGAAGCAAATGGGTGCTTCTCCTGTGTGCCCTGGCCGGGAATTGAACCCGGGTCCCCCGCATGCCAGGCCGACGCTCTACCGCTAAGCCAACCGGCCAGGGATGTACAATTTTTATTAAAGGAAAAAAACGTAAGGCAGGCGGGCCAGCCATCGCCTGAGCAAACCCCTAAGCGAGACTTCCCGAGCCACTTGGATGTCATAGCAGTCAGTAAAGGGTGTGAGAACAAGGATATAAAGCCGATAGAACAGTGAGAAATAACCAGAACCTTGTAGGACTACGTATGAGACCTTTGGTGAGGGCGGTACAGTGTCCCCACACTCAGCACGCCCCCTGCCCCCTGGTTGGTCCCCTCTAATCCTGGAACGTGGCGAAGCTCTGCTTCTTACACGTGTTCCCATGTATACTTTCTCGTCACTTGAATTGAGCCGAAAGCCGGTGCGCCCCGTAACTAATCAGAGGCACGAACTAGGTCTGTGCCCGGATTGTACACGGACGCACACGGTGGGGGGGCTTCCGGCAAGCCTGTGACGCCTCATTAACATGTAGCCGTGTGATCTTCTTCCCCTCGTCATAAAACATCAAGAGGCATGTTTCATGTGGTGTCTTAAATTTATAATCAATAAAAAAAAAAAAAGAAAAAAAAATTTCTCCAAAATGTTGAAAGTTGAAGTGTACGCTTTCAAAAAGACGGAATTGGCACTCTGCTCCCATAACGAGTGCTTTGAAATATGTATGGAAACGGTCCTCGTGTTCAGCGACTCCTCTTGTTGGTTCCAGCGTCGGGAGGGGTGGAGGGAGGGGAGTAAAAATACCGTTTCGCTGGCATGGAAACTTCATCTGGCGGCAGATGGTGAGACCACGAAAAACCGCTCCTCACATAAAACTTAGGGAAATCGGTCTCTTTCTGGGAGAGTCACACGTGTCATTTAGTTCTAGAATGGGGGGGTCAGGGCCGCCCTTGCCATATGTGAACACCGAGAGATCTACCTCTTGTCGGGAGAGAGGCTGCGTTCGGAGGAATTCGATTTCAGTCAAAGCAGCTGTGATTTTCCTAACGAGCTGTGACCTCTGATGATACGGAACCGCTGCTCAATCGCACCTCCTGGAAATCTGGAATCTGTTTCTTTTCATTTTTTCCCCCCCTCAAATTTTAAAATAAAGCTTAATCTTATTTAAATGCTTTGTAGAACAACAACAAAATGGTACTAAAGTTTCTTTCTGCACACAAAGGAAGCATGGGCAGTGTGTGTGTGTGTGTGTGTGTGTGTGTGTGTGGTTGAGTGTTGGAGTAGCTGGGGCAGGGTAGTCTAATGGTTAGCAGGAGCGGGACAGCTCCTTGCAGATCCTCCTAAAGACTGACGGTATTTAAAGACGTGCCCATCACATTCCTGGATATGCTTCTCCCCGGAGGGCGGGAGACTCCTTTTCCTTCCCTGGAATGTATGCTGGATGTTTTGACTTGTTCAGCATGAATGGAATGAAGGAAAATGATACTTTGTAACTTCCAAGAGCAGGTGCTGAAAACCTAGCTCCTCTCTGGCTCTCCTCTGGGCTGTTGATGCTGGAGAAAGACGGCAGCCCTCTGCGGAGAAACGGAGCCACCTGCCTGCCCCCAACCATGCCGGCCAGCCGCTCGGACAGCAGCAGCTCCAGCCCTGCCGGGACTGCTGGGTACTGCGGTCCTTAACCACGTGATGCTCTCAGTCGGAAACCCCAGCTCAGCCTACCTCGCTCACACTCCGGGCTCCTTTTCAGGGAGGGGGGGGGGATTATGAAGATGTGAGTTCTTTGTGTCCATTCTGTTATTTTCTCATTAAAACAATAAGATAGAGGTCCTGGCCGGTTGGCTCAGTGGTACAGCGTCGGCCTGGTGTGCGGGGGACCCAGGTTCGATTCCCGGCCAGGGCACACAGGAGAAGTGCCCATCTGCTTCTCCACCCCCCACCTCCTTCCTCTCTGTCTCTCTCTTCCCCTCCCACAGCCAAGGCTCCATTGGAGCAAAGATGGCCCGGGCGCTGGGGATGGCTCCTTGGCCTCTGCCCCAGGCGCTAGAGTGGCTCTGGTTGCAGCAGAGCGATGCCCCGGAGGGGCAGAGCATCGCCCCCTGGTGGGCAGAGCATCACCCCTGGTGGGCGTGCCGGGTGGATCCCGGTCGGGCGCATGCGGGAGTCTGTCTGACTGTCTCTCCCCATTTCCAGCTTCAGAAACAAATAAATAAATAAATAAAACAATAAGATAGATACTATTATTATTATTATTATTATTACCTCTAATTTTTTTTTTTGAAGGAGCAACTGTAGCTGCAAGAGGTTAAGTAACTAAGTTACTACGTTGCTGATGAGTTCTATAGATACCTGGGAGGACTCCGTTCTGCCACAAGTAACAGAAGATGAAACAGAAATAATACGTCTGATATACATGACCACACACGATACAGGAGGAAGCTGTGGGCTGGTTCTCCCGCTGATGGAGCGCAGAAGCTGTCCCACTTCTTCTCCCTGTTTATTTGTCTTTTGTGTGTGACAGAGACAGAGAGAGAGATAGATAGGAACAGACAGAAAGTTAGAGAGATGAGAAGCATCAATTCTTTATTCTTTGTTGCGTCTCCTTAGTTGCTCATTGATTGCTTTCTCATATGTGCCTTGACCGTGGGGCTACAGCAGACCGAGTAACCCCTTGTTCAAGACAGTGACCTTGGGCTGAAGTTGGTGAGCCTTGCTCAAACCAGATGAGCCCGTGCTCAAGCTGGTGACCTCGGGGTTTCAAACCTGGGGGGTCCTCCATGTTCCAATCCAACGCTCTATCCACTGCGCCACTGCCTGCTCAGACTGTTCACTGTTTGTATCATGGGACATTTATACGCATGTTCCCATCAGGGCGGCTGCGCCACCAGCGATTGTGACCATGTGTCAGACAGGGTAGGGCAGAGGGTGGCACTCTGTCCCTTGAGTAGCTGCACCTGTGTGTCAGGAAGGAAAACCCTCTGCAGACCGCTCTCCCCCACCACTGTGGCCATGGTCGGATCGCCTCTCTTAGCTGCAAGGGAGGCAGAACTTCCGCGCTCTGGGGGGAGATCTGAGTTAACATGGGTAACAAGGGACGAAAAAATGGACATTTCTAGGCAGCTAGCTGTTGCTGTGATCATCTACCTTTCTGGTTCTTCTGTATTCAGACAGACACTCTCCTCTGTGTAAATCTTGCAGATACATTCGTCCCGAAGGAATCGCCGCCTCGCCTCTTCCAGGCGTTGACTTGATCTCAAAGTCTAGCAGGGGTCCCCAAACTTTTTACACAGGGGGCCAGTTCACTGTCCCTCAGACCGTTGGAGGGCCGCCACATACAGTGCTCCTCTCACTGACCACCAATGAAAGAGGTGCCCCTTCCAGAAGTTTGGCCGGGGGGGGGGGGGCGGATAAATGGCCTCAGGGGGCCGCATGTGGCCCGCGGGCCGTAGTTTGGGGACACCTGGTCTAAGGAGTCTGCTGCTGTGCAGATCACTTTATCATTCCCAGCACTGAGCGTAAAAAAAAAAAAAATAAGTGTTACACAGGAGCCTATTATTTCATGCTTGGAAATGAGATGAGTCTCTATACTGCCAAGCAGCCAAGTAATCAATTAAAACTGCCAACAGTTCAACAATTCACATTTTGAATAAGATCAAAATGAACAAATTCTTTAAAAGATAGCATGATTCTTGCAGCATCGTTCAAGTTATGCTCTCATAGAAATCAAATCATTTGGCTGAAAAATATTTTGGAATCACTTCAGACTTTCATTATTTCTTTATTTCTTAAGTGCAGCCAAGATCTGTAAGCCAAAATTTAAATTAGCCCACTCCTTCTGTGCTGAATAAATTCAGAATTCATTAAAAGACACACTTCATCATCCAGGAACAATTATGTGCAGTCATTGACAAGTTTTGTGAAACTTGTATAAAGTTTACCTTCATTCAAATTTAAATAGTTCATTATATAATGTGAATATGTGTGCTTTTTCCCAAATCAACAGTTAATCTTTTATTGTTAATGTACTGTTTAAATTTACTGTTGACTAGACAGTAAATCAGTCGCAAGCAGGTTTTCCATGAAAATAGACTGTTGTGAGCCTAACCACTGCTCAAGGATGTCTTTCTGAAAGCCTTTCGGACATTAAATTCAATAGAGTTGACTGAGCGTATGACTTAAGTCTCTTTCCAAATTATATTAAACAACAAAAAGAAGAGTTAAAAAAGAATAAGTTCTCATTATACCTAAGAATATAAGATTGGAATTTTATAAACTAGACCAGAGATTTTATAACATTCCTTTAATTTTTTATCTATTAATTAATTTTTAGAGGGAGGAGAGAGAGAAACAGGAAGCATCAACTCCCATATGCGTCTTGACCAGGCAAACCCAGGGTTTCGAACTGCTGATGTCAGCGTTCCAGGTCAATGCTTTATTCACTGCATCACCACAGGTCAGGCACAATACTTCTTAAAGATATATGATGTATGTTACAAAAAGTAACAACAGAAGAAAAAAGATACACTTGGAAAGCGTGAATATAAATTGTCAAAATAGAAGACCAGTAGAAATATAGAAGGACTGAATGAACTGTATTTCCCATAACCGAATGACAACAAAACAGGAAGAGAAACAGCAACAATAACAAAAGGGCATATAGATTTCAGTTCAAAGGAAAAACTGGGACAACAGAGTGAAGAAAAGTCATAAAAGACGAGAAAGCAAAATAATTCTTTTCATCAGAAACACCAACTCAGGGGCAAACAAGGTGGGTATGTAAGTCTCAGAATTTGATACATTCTTGCCAAATTTCATATAATACAAGTTATGAATATTTTCAGGAAGGAAATCTTGAGGCTGTGTTTCAGCAAAACAAAAGAGTAGTTCATGACAGAAGAAGACATAGGACCTAGACAAGGATGCGCTGCACACAGGGAGTCAGTAGAACGAGATCTTAGAACGAGAGGTGGGCAAGCGTAAAGCCATCAGGACGTCGGTGGTCGCTATGCAGCTGTCGACAAGAACAACACGGGCATGCATTCGGGGTGACCCCAGAATCTATGTAAACACAATTAATTAAATAAAGATAAATTAATTAATTAATTGATAAAAAAGAACAGCCTGGTTTCTATCCAGCCTAAACTATAGTTATAATATGGAACCTCTAGTGACAGTCTAAGTGTGAGATGTGGAAATGTTTTATCACTTTGTACAAAAATTGCTAGGAAGTTAGAGAAAAGAAGACAGTGGGTGATACGCTTGAAAACCTTTCTTCTGATCTGCCCAACTTGGTAACATATATTTAGTATGTCTATCATTCAGACACACTATTTGATTCATAGTAAATTAAAAAAAAAACAACATTATCTATTCTATGACCATTCTGGTTTCTCCTAGAATGAAGGGTGGTTTATTTAAATGTTGAATCTCAATTCTTTTCAAGTAAAAAAAATTGTCTTTGCTGATTTCATTTAAATTCTGTGAATCACGTTTTTGACGGTTAACCGGTCTTGTCCTGAAAATGGCAGACTGAAGCTGTATTGCTCTCCGCTAAGTAGTTAAGATGGTCATTAGCATTACAGAGCCTGTTTTCACCTTTTTGTAATTTATTTTTGTCGAGGGGACGATCAATTATGTTTTGAAAATGCCGTTCATGTTGTGAGAAACCTTTGAATCAATTCAGACCATGAAGACGTAAATTCATTACTTTTTAATCCAGGCGGCGTCCGAGGTGATGATAAATGCTTCCTTCAGAGTGGAAGCCTGCCTTCACTTCCTTTCGAACCTACAAATTACTTGGATAACTCAATATTCGACTTTGCTTCTGATACTTAAAAAGTACATAAATTAAGGGGAATCAGCTAATTCATTCTGTCTGGCTTTAAATGTGTCTTCGTTAGATGCGTTTGAAGGAAAAATTATGATCTCATCGACAGAGATATATATATTCTAATCACTAAATAATATGCTGAAAGCGTTTACAACTGTAATTTTTGCGCATTGTGGAGCCCTCTAAGGACACAATGTCAACTCCTGTGTTTTTGCAAAGACAGAATCAGGGTGCAGAGGATTCAGATAAGCAATGCTCTGAGGGGTGATGGGTTGGGTTTCCAGTTATTAAACCCCTGGGGCTGGTGATAAAGTTGGTTGAGTTCGTGGCAGGGGGAGAAAATATTTGACTTGAAGGGGTTATCAAATATCATGAAGATTTCCTATTTGCTTTCTCTTATTTAAAATTTCTTTCTTGGCAGTAGTTATATTAGGATGGAAACAATTGAGATCTAAGCCACTTTGATAAAATGTCATGAAGAAATTTGAGCCATAATAGGTGCTCAATACATCTGTCAAATGGGTGACTGCTATATACATACATATATATGTACATACATGTATGTATATATGTATGAGTGTGTGTATATATATGTATATATATGTGTGTGTGTGTATATATGTATATATATGTGTGTGTGTGTATGTGTATATATATATATATGTTTGCCTCTCCTTAAATTCACAATGTGAAACCCTATCCCCCAAGATAATGGCATTAGGAGGCAGGAGCTTTGGGAGGTGACTGGTGGTAGGTCATGAGGTTTACCAATGGCATTAGGTCATCAATAAGATTTGCGTCCTTGCCTGACCTGTGGTGGCGCAGTGGATAGAGCGTCAACCTGGAAACACTGAGGGTTGCTGGTTCAAAACCCTGGGCTTGCCTGGTCAAGGCACATATGGGAGTTGATGCTTCCTGCTCCTCCCCCTTCTCTCTCTCTCTCTCTCTCTCTCTCTCTCTCCCCTCTAAAATGAATAAATAAATAAATAAATAAATAAAAATTATAAAAATTATAAGGTTTGCGTCCTTAGGAAGAGGTCCCAGAGATATCTCGTGTCCCCACTGAATATGAGGACATTGAGACGGCAGCCATCCGGGTACGAGAAGGGGGACTCTTACCAGACACTGAACCTGTAGGTGCCTGGACCTTGGACTCCCCAGCCTCCCAGACTGCCAGAAACACCTCCTCTTGTTGATAAACCATGCGGACCACGTTATTCTGTAACGGCAGCCTGGACAGCAGAGGAGAGTCCCCTTCGTACATCTTCGTTTCATTTTAACGAATGTGTTTGAATAAACACAAGTGTTTCCCACTCTTTGCCTTAGTTATTTTATACGGTGGGTCTGTGCCTTTGTGCCGACAGGAGAAGGTGTTTGTTTAATCACCTTCAGGAGAGGTCACCTGACTTGGGCGCAGGACAAGGAAAGCCCAGAGTAGAAACCAACGGCCATGTTCACTCCCTGCATGTGCGCATCGCTGCAGACCTTTGACAGCCGCATCTCAGCAGGAGGTGCAGGAGGAGACCCGATGTCTCAGAACGACTGTGCCCGGGTTCCCACGCGGGCGTGAGGGCGACAGGGGCGCGGGTAATTAGAACCCGAGGGACAGAAGACAGCATGGCAACGGGGCTGCTTCCTGCCTGTTTATCCCGGCACTTCCCGATTCTGCAACAGTAACACCACGGATATTCACTGGAAGGAGGAACAGATGAACCTGCTCTCTACCGCCCCCTAGTGGTGGTCAACCTGGTCCCTACCGCCCCCTAGTGGTGGTCAACATGGTCCCTACCGCCCCCTAGTGGTGGTCAACCTGGTCCCTACCGCCCCCTAGTGGTGGTCAACCTGGTCCCTACCGCCCCCTAGTGGTGGTCAACCTGGTCCCTACCGCCCCCTAGTGGTGGTCAACCTGGTCCCTACCGCCCCCTAGTGGTGGTCAACCTGGTCCCTACCGCCCCCTAGTGGTGGTCAACCTGGTCCCTACCGCCCACTAGTGGTGGTCAACCTGGTCCCTATCGCCCCCTAGTGGTGGTCAACCTGGCCCCTACCGCCCATTAGTGGTGGTCAACCTGGTCCCTACCGCCCACTAGTGGGCGTTCCAGCTTTCATGGTGGGTGGTAGCGGAGCAACCAAAGTATAAATAAAAAGACAGATTTAACTATAGTAAGTTGTTTTATAAAGATTGATTCTCGTCGGCCTAGCGTGCGGAGGACCCGGGTTCGATTCCCGGCCAGGGCACACAGGAGAAGCGCCCATTTGCTTCTCCACCCCTCCGCCGCGCTTTCCTCTCTGTCTCTCTCTTCCCCTCCCGCAGCCAAGGCTCCATTGGAGCAAAGATGGCCCGGGCGCTGGGGATGGCTCCTCGGCCTCTGCCCCAGGCGCTAGAGTGGCTCTGGTCGCAATATGGCGACGCCCAGGATGGGCAGAGCATCGCCCCCTGGTGGGCAGAGCGCCGCCCCATGGTGGGCGTGCCGGGTGGATCCCGGTCGGGCGCATGCGGGAGTCTGTCTGACTGTCCCTCCCTGTTTCCAGCTTCAGAAAAATGAAAAAAAATAAAATAAAAAAAAATAAAATAAAAAAAAGATTGATTCTGCCAAACTCAGCGAAAATCTGACATAAAGTACTTGGTAAGTAATTATTATTATATGCTTTAACTTGCTGTATCTCTGCTTTATAAATTTTATAAAATAGAGTTACTTTCCTACTTTATAAATCACCATTACTGGGGAACTGGTGGGCAGTTAGAAAATTTTACTACTAACAGAGATACAAAAGTGGGCGGTAGGTATAAAAAGGTTGACTACCCCTGACGTAGATAAAAGTCAGCTCCTCCCTTAGACATTTCAGAAGGCACAGGCGTCTGGCTTTAAACGGCTCCACTTAATCATTTTGCACCCTCCGACTTTCTAACAAAGGCTTACGGGTTTTAACGACGTTAGGGGCAGTCTGGTGACCACAGAGAGAACATTTCTTTTCAAGCTGCTCTTTGCTCGAGAGGGTTCCAGCCCCCAAGGGTGTGGCGCTAGGCGCTCCTGGACGATAAGGCAAATTGAAACGGAGACGCCAGGCCCCGTGAAGTCACAGCGGGTCCCCAACAGGCGGCTCTGCTGTGGAGCGTGGATTGGGGGGGCCACACATCGATTCCTACCACGCAGCCGCGGACTGAGCAGCGAATGTCGGGCATTCCCTGTGAGTTCAGACTTGCTGACCCACCTGAACTGCGTGTTTCAGACGCTTTCTGATTGGACTCACGGCTTTGAACGTGAGCTGCGCTCCTGAGACTGTTCGGGTGAAGACGGGTGGAGCTCATTGTACCTGAGAAATGCATGTGACGGCCCACTACTCACCCCCGGGTGTCTCCTGTTTCCCAGCTCTGCAGACACCCGGGCCTGTATACAGTAAGCGCTCCATAAACGGCCACTACCACGCTTTCCCTGTGTGACTTGGGAAAAGAAAACAAACCAGTTTGTCATTTGTTTGTGAAGCTATTCTGCGCTGCTCTCCACCCCGCCGGGGGAGACTGTGTCCGGGGCCCGGAGCAGTGAGGTGGGGTCCCAGATCTGTCTCCTCCAGGACTCAGTGCTCCCTCCGCCGGGACGCCTCCACACGCCCTCGGACAGCGGGCTGAAGAGGGAGGTGAACGGGAAGAGTCCCGGCCGGCCACCTGTATCAGCTCTCACGACGCGCTGGCTTTTAGGAGATCCACTGGCGGACCCGTCGGGGGACGCCCGAGGGGCGTGGCGCAGTGTGAGGTCTGCGTGGCGGATAAGGGGGGGAAGGTCCCCGGGTCCCCCCAACATCCCACCTCACCTGTCTCCCCCAGGCGACGGGGTCCTCCTTCCTTCCCGAGTAGCTTCCTTTACTGCACGTTGTTCGATGGAACTGGAGAGGCCCCTCACTGTCATGGTGGGTGGGACGGGCTCACAGCTATGCTTTTAATACTCGCTGTGTGACCTCAGGCAAGTCACCTAACCTCTCTGTGGGTCAGCATCTTCACTTTAAAATAGAGTAATACAGAATCCTCCAAACTGGGTCATTGTGTATTAGGATTTGTATCGCCTGGGTTTCTTCTAAAGCAGAGCTTACCATAAGGGGTTGGGGGCAGGTGGTTTGTTCTGAGACGTGACCACAAACACGGGGGGCCAGGGAGAGTGACACAGAGAAGAAGCCGAAGGTAATTCAGAGTCAGGTGTCCCCCGTGGGCCCTTGGGCGGACCCTGCTGCAGGCCCTTGAGGCCGGTGCAGACTGTCCCATGGAACTGTCCACCAAGGGACAGAGCAGGGGCAGTATTCATACCCCCCCCGCCCCGCTGGCCCACGTGTGCCCGGCATGCTCAGTGCCGAGAACGTGCAGCTTTACCAGCCTCGTCTCAGAATAACTCCCCAGGTCCCCCACCAGCTCCGGTTCCGAGCCCGCGGCAGGGACTGGGAGGCTTGCTGTGACACTCAGGTGGGACACTGTCAGACTGCGGGACACTGTCAGACTGTGCCTGGTGGCTGCCCGCAAACAGCTGGAGTGAGAAGGACGATGGGAGACGTGACAGGCGTGGTGTGGATCAGGACAGTGTGCTCGCACGTCCCGAGCACCCTCCGCGCCTGGTGAGTCCCCGGAACACGGCGCCCGGCAAACACGGACCGTTCTGGGCTGAGGTGGGTGGCAACGTTCTAGAAAATCACGTCTCCCCTCTCCTCCCCCTCTTAGGAGTTGTGCATACGTCTCAGAACGATGTGGTCAGAGCTACACCACCCCAGGCTCCAGCCAGAGTGACAATGTCTGATCGCATCCCTTCCCCCAAGAAGAAGATGAAATTACACCTCACCGATGTCCAGGCCGACCCCAGGCTTGTGAGCAAGACTGTCCCGGACACAGAAAGGGTGACACATTCCTGAGCACCTGGCGATGCCTCACCAGTGACGTGCCTGAAGAGGGTGTCTCACATCCTCTACACGCATACCCATCAATACACACAAGTATGCACCTCACCCATACATGCACACGTGTGTGCATATAAACACACACATGAGCACATGCATGCACAAACCCACACATGTACATGCGTGTGCACATGAACACCCACATGAGCACACACGTGTGCGCACACACATGGACACACACAAATGTACACATATAGCCCACACATGCATGCTCATATAAACCCACACATGAACACATGCACAAACCCACACATGTACATGTGTGTGCTCATGAACACACATATGAGCACATGCAGGTGTGCACATCAACACATGTGGAAACACATGAACATCTGCATGTACACCCCCACACGTGTGCCATATAACACACACAGAGGAATGTGCACATACGTGTACTCACATGTACACGTGTGGGTGCACACCAATATACATGAGCATGTGCACACACACACCCACAAGCACATGTGCATGTGCACACACGCCCTCACACACCCCTCACACACACAGTGGAGCTAAGAGAGACTATTCGAGCAGGACCTGCTTCTCAGGAAAGGTGTGGTCCGTTTCCGCTCACAGCGTGGTCTGGCCGCACGTGGGCTGCTGCTCCCTCCGCTCCCGATCGCCTCCCTGGGAACAGCGGGCTCCCCTGACCGTCGCAGCTAACGAAGGAGCGAGCTCAGCTTCAGATCACCCTCAGTGTTTTTCTTAATCTACAGCTGAGGACAGGTTTCCTCTGGTCTCTATTTTCCTTGATACTCCCTCATGGTATTTAAATTTTTACTTTGTATGCTGATAAAATACGTAGCAGCATCTAGGCAGAGTATTCAGCCTGATGCCATCTGCAAGTGGAGGTCTTTTTAAAACACTTATTTGTTTAGAGAGAGAGGGATGGAGAGAGAGAGAGAGAGAGGGAGAGAGAGAGAGGGAGGGAGAGAGAGAGAGAGAGAGAGAGAGGGAGAGAGAGAGGGAGGGAGAGAGGGAGGGAGAGAGGGAGAGAGAGAGGGAGAGGGAGAGGGAGGGAGAGAGAGGAGT